>NW_027210746.1:832500-1015325 GCF_029030835.1 Brachyistius frenatus
TTGTTCATCAGATATCTTTGTTCATCAGATATCTTTGTTCATTATATATCTTTGTTCATCAGATATCTTTGTTCATCAGATATCTTTGTTCATCAGATATCTTTGGTCATCAGATATCTTTGTTCATTATATAACTTTGTTCATCAGATATCTTTGTTCATCAGATATCTTTGTTCATCACATATCTTTGTTCATCAGATATCTTTGTTCATCTGATATCTTTGTTCATCATCAGATATCTTTGTTCATCACATATCTTTGTTCATCAGATATCTTTGTTCATCAGATATCTTTGTTCATCAGGTATCTTTATTCATCAGATATCTTTGTTCATCAGATATCTTTGTTCATCAGGTATCTTTGTTCATCAGATATCTTTGTTCATCACATATCTTTGTTCATCAGATGTCTTTGTTCATCAGATATCTTTGTTCATCTGATATCTTTGTTCATCAGATATCTTTGTTCATCAGATATCTTTGTTCATCAGATATCTTTGTTCATCATCAGATATCTTTGTTCATCAGATATCTTTGTTCATCAGATATCTTTGTTCATTATATATCTTTGTTCATCAGATATCTTTGTTCATCAGATATCTTTGTTCATCAGATATCTTTGTTCATTATATATCTTTGTTCATCAGATATCTTTGTTCATCAGATATCTTTGTTCATCAGATATCTTTGTTCATCACATATCTTTGTTCATCAGATATCTTTGTTCATCTGATATCTTTGTTCATCATCAGATATCTTTGTTCATCAGATATCTTTGTTCATCAGATATCTTTATTCATCAGATATCTTTGTTCATCAGATGTCTTTGTTCATCAGATATCTTTGTTCATCAGGTATCTTTATTCATCAGATATCTTTGTTCATCAGGTATCTTTGTTCATCAGATATCTTTGTTCATCACATATCTTTGTTCATCAGATATCTTTGTTCATCTGATATCTTTGTTCATCTGATATCTTTGTTCATCAGATATATTTGTTCCTCAGATATATTTGTTCCTCAGTATCTTTGTTCATCAGATATCTTTGTTCATCAGATATCTTTGTTCATCAGATATCTTTGTTCATCAGATATCTTTGTTCATCAGATATCTTTGTTCATCTGATATCTTTGTTCATCAGATATATTTGTTCATCAGATATCTTTGTTCATCAGATATCTTTGTTCATCAGATATCTTTGTTCATCAGATATCTTTGTTCATCAGATATCTTTGTTCATCAGATATCTTTGTTCATCAGATATCTTTGTTCATCTGATATCTTTGTTCATCAGATATCTTTGTTCATCAGATATCTTTGTTCATCACATATCTTTGTTCATCACATATCTTTGTTCATCACATATCTTTGTTCATCAGATATCTTTGTTCATCAGATATCTTTGTTCATCAGATATCTTTGTTCATCAGATATCTTTGTTCATTAGATATCTTTGTTCATCAGATATCTTTGTTCATCAGATATCTTTGTTCATCAGATATCTTTGTTCATCAGATATCTTTGTTCATTATATATCTTTGTTCATCAGATATCTTTGTTCATCAGATATCTTTGTTCATTAGATATCTTTGTTCATCACATATCTTTGTTCATCAGATATCTTTGTTCATCAGATATCTTTGTTCATCACATATATTTGTTCATCACATATCTTTGTTCATCTGATATCTTTCTTCATCATCAGATATCTTTGTTCATCAGATATCTTTGTTCATCAGATATCTTTGTTCATCAGATATCTTTGTTCATCAGATATCTTTGTTCATCAGATATCTTTGTTCATCAGGTATCTTTGTTCATCAGATATCTTTGTTCATCACATATCTTTGTTCATCAGATATCTTTGTTCATCTGATATCTTTGTTCATCAGATATCTTTGTTCATCAGATATATTTGTTCCTCAGATATATTTGTTCCTCAGATATCTTTGTTCATCAGATATCTTTGTTCATCAGATATCTTTGTTCATCAGATATCTTTGTTCATCAGATATCTTTGTTCATCTGATATCTTTGTTCATCAGATATCTTTGTTTATCAGATATCTTTGTTCATCTGATATCTTTGTTCATCAGATATCTTTGTTCATCAGATATCTTTGTTCATCACATATCTTTGTTCATCAGATATCTTTGTTCATCAGATATCTTTGTTCATTATATATCTTTGTTCATCAGATATCTTTGTTCATCAGATATCTTTGTTCATCAGATATCTTTGTTCATCACATATCTTTGTTCATCACATATCTTTGTTTATCTGATATCTTTGTTCATCATCAGATATCTTTGTTCATCAGATATCTTTGTTCATCAGATATCTTTATTCATCAGATATCTTTGTTCATCAGATATCTTTGTTCATCAGATATCTTTGTTCATCAGATATCTTTGTTCCAACCAGACTGAACTAGCTGATCAGTTTAGTGTTTCTATGTTCTGTATTTATTCAGTTGGAGACTAGAAATCCTCTCTGTTGCTAGGTGGTTGCTAAGGGTCAGACTACTTCCTGGAGTTGTAAACATTATATACATTATATAAAGTCTACTGACAGGACTGATTGTTTTCCAGGTCTTAGTCAAACCCCATCTATTGCCATGGAAACGGAGATCACAGTAACAAAACATTTCATATTTTGAGAGCAAACTGCACCACAATATGAAAATATTTAGATGATGTATTTGTTTAGTTGATAACTTCAGTGATGCCAATAATGAGGTAATAGCACACCTTCCCGTGTACTACTGCTTAAATAAAGGTGACTGATGGAACATGGAGCCTGAAGGACCCGACAAGCAGCAAACATCCAACAGTGGTGAAATATTATGACTGCAGCTGTTTGTTAGCCACGTTAGCCACAGTATAGGTAACGTAGCCGTACTAATTACAGTTTAATGCACCTAAATCATCACACTGTTCTTTATGTGATGACTGTGGTGTGAGAATAGTTATGGAGCCCTTAAATGTTTCTATAATTTTCTCGATGAGTTTCAAGGCAAAACATTTTCACATTTCAAAAAATGACAATATAATGTTACAACCTCAGCTGGTTGAGGGAAGCAACATCAAACCAGATGTTACAATGTCAACAAGGAGGTATGTGCATTAAAAAAGGGGAAAACTAAAAGGGAACAAAATTGAAAAAAAAACATCAGACTAACTTCCTACAAAAACTGCAGTTAAAATAAAACTTAACTGACGAGTCGACTGTCGCCGTCAAACATGATTTTATTTATTTATATTTTTTACTTGTATTTGTGATTTAAATTCTGAACATAGATTACTTTTCTGTCTTTTCAGATAAAACAATAACTGAAGATGAGGTCTGTTTTATTACGGACTTATCAGAACAAATCAAGTGGCTGCAACAAAATAAGCTTAAAACAAACAAACAAACAAATATGGAATCATCAGTAATGTACATGTTACTAATCGCTTCACACGAGAGGAAACACTCGATGAAACTGACGTATGGCAGCAAAATAGTGTGTTCACAAAGCAGTTGGTGTAACTGTGTCCCAGCTCACTGCACGACCGCCAATAACAAACTGACTTCATTTTCAGATGCAAAAATAAAAAATAAACTGCCCGAATCACGCAGTTCGGAGGAGGACCAATAGGAGCACGGCAGTGATGTCACCGGTTTAAATGTGTATCCTCTATTGGTTTGTGAGGATGCACGTGTGTGTACATCTACTGCACTGTGAACTGAATGATTGTCATGTTGTACTTACATTTCAGTTCCATCATAATGATGACCACATCGATATAAATAAGCTTCACTCCTAATAAGTCTTATTTGAAAAATTCAGCTCCTCTTCAGACTAAATCTATAATTACCATAAACCTTTAAAGTACATTAGTGGAACGGTGTGCAAACTGTGTTCATATGAATGAATTTAATGGTATCAGTGTTCTCCAAAACACACGACGGACAACCAGTGGTGATAATTCAACCGATGCGACTCTACAGGTTGTTGAAAGCTCACTTACAGAAATACATTTATAATCAATCTATTTGTTGTGACAGATTTCTCATGATAAACACGATCTTAGCTTCTATGTGGACTCACCGGATTATCATATGAGGAAAAGCTCAGGTGGGGATGATGACATCACAGCTGTTTCCAGGGTCATATCCTACGTTTAACCGGCCGAGCTGATGGAATGTATTCGACCTGTACTTTAGCAGATATAACATCTCCACATGTCTCATCACAAGGGTTCGTTGGTCAGAGCTAAAAACTAAAATACTTCCCCCTTCCAACAAAAGACATTGAAAACTGACAACCATCAAATGTTTGTATGTGTTGACCAGTGAGGGCAGAGAACTCTTTGTCCTGTCACGTTTCAATCCTTCATGAAGTTCCTGGTTCGTACTCGCCGGTTCGTTGAGCTGTCGCTTTGAACCAAACGGCAGTCTGAGGGTGGAGAGCTTCTCCACATCTGCTGGGTGGATGTTTTATTCAGAGTGATGAAGCAGTAGGTCACCATCATCTGAAGACTTGGAGAATATACTTCCTCAATTTAATAAAAGTGCCCCCCCCACACACACACACACACACACACCACCACCACCACCACCTACATCACTTTTTGTAGATCTACTGTCGGTGGAAACATGAATACAAGGCTCATGTACATCCAAATAAATCTGACCTGTAGCATAGAGTAACTAAAACAAAACAAAACCAAAGAAAGTCTAATAGAAATGTTTTGGTTACAATATTTTGTTTCTGTTTATTTGCAGTACTTCAAGCACATGTTGTTTATTGGATAACGAGTCAAAAACATCTTCAGTCTTTTAGCACAACACCGAAAACACAGTAAAGGCATGTATACACGTCTCTTTTTCATAAATAAGTATTAACGCTAATTAAATAATAATAATAATAATAATAATAATAATAAACCCTAAAGCTGCTTTTCCAGTCCACGCTAAGTGAACTACTAGCTGCTGGCTGCAGTGTTGTATTTACTGAACAGTATTATCAAACTTCTCATCTGACGCTTGGTAAGAACATTTATAAATGCATTTCCTGAACTGTCAAACTAACGTGTTTCTTTGATCAACATGACGAACCGGCTTCTGCATTCTGTCTGAGTGTCCAGAGGTCATCTGTCTCGTATGTCTGCAGCCGGGAGATTCAAGTCTGCCTGAAGAAACAACATACTAACAACAGGATGACACATATGTAGCATATAATCTGGTTTATACAGCCTGCTCCCTCCAACATAATCCAGATGATGTGGAGTTAAAGGAGCAATGCAGTGAATTCAAATCAATTTAAATTGTATACATGTGTGAAGTGTGTGTGTGTGTGTGTGTGTGTGTGTGTGTGTGTGTGTGTGTGTGTGTGTGCCTTTGACGTGACTGTAAAAGCAAGAGGGCAAACAAAGCGCTGCGTTTCGGGTAACGTGCATTTCATTTCATGTTACTGTTGTTACTTGGCCACAGGCAAATCCACTTGGACGCTTTTGACCTACGAGACAAACATGCAAGCAAAAAAAAGAAAAGAGGGAGAAGGAAAATGAAGTGACAGCCGAGCATAGAAAGAAGGAGGAGGGATTGTCTGTGATGAGAAGAAATAAGGATGGAGGGACAGAAGGAGCAGCGCTGTTATTCCAGTGCGAGAAACAGCTTGAAAACAAAGCGAGATGAGAAGGAAGCAGGAGGTGTCTGTTAATGAGCGTACGCAGCGACAACACAACCGTCCTGCAGGCCAAGGAAGCACAGACCGAACAAAAGCAGCCCAGGAGAGCCTCCGTGAGGTCTTTACAACCTCTGGGTTGAATTATGACGGCTGCAATCTGACTAAAATGTTCATGGAATAAATAAGAGGAGGAACAATTGAGAAAAGCAATCGCTTTAATTGATGCAGCGGAGAGGTTGTGGGGTGAGATGGGGTTAAATGCAGCAGTATATTCAATACGTTACCTTCCTCTGTGCCTCAGCATCCTGCAGTTGGAGGTAGATCAAACTTTTTAGCTTTTTTAGCTAAATTTATAGCTTTAAGTGGATGCTGGGTTCCTCTAAATAATTCCTTTTTTTTTGTTTTTCTCTTCCAGAAAAATCCTAAATTCAAGTGGTATCTCATCTAATGCACCGCAGGCCACACAGAATATAAATGATCAAATTCATAAATGACCAATGGCAGTTAAAATCCACTAAAAAATATTTCTTTCAACAAAACATTTTGTATTTTTCAACTCCAAAATAAAAGCAAAACTCAGAGGGTACAGTTTGTCCACAGTTTCTGTTTTTCTACTTTCCACATTTACTCCAGCAATACAGAAATTAAGGGTTGGAGCAGCCGACACAACTGAACACTTGTTTGCAAAGGAAACAGAAATTAAGCATTCGTATTATTCAATTTCTGATTCATCAAATTCTGATTATGGATTAATAATAAAAACAAGGACTGAATTGAATTTCAGTGTCGAGCTCTTTCTTCAGAAAGCTTGTGCATCATGACTTCTGTTAGGCTTTTGAAACTAAAGAGATAAATCCTGTCATTGTTATAATAAACCATCACTGGCCATCAGTAGCAGACGACATGCTAACTAGTGTTTGGTGTGAACGCTAACATGCAACAATAATCCACTCTGATTTCTGTGATGAGGGAAACGACATACAGTACATACTAAATTCAAAGACGTGAACGGTGATGAATTTAGACAAAGACAAGTTAAAAATATAGCAATTTGCACTTTACAAAGCTTTATGACTCATTCATGAATATACAGACAAGAACAAAGGAAAGTGGTTTGAAAAAAGAAAGAAAGAGAGAGAAGTGGAGATGTGAGTGAAACACATCTGTACGCTACATTGGCTGTTTCTGACAAATGAACACTTACTGCAAAAATAGTCTCGACTTACTTTGGCTCAAATAAAGTGGGACGGCTGCAAACGTCACTGCGTTCAGTAGAAGTCGAAGTCTGACGTCCCCTCTGGACATGATTTAACACAGCAAATAGTCGCACATGAATTGTTCTCTTAATGTTCAGTTTTTCAGTTAAAATTCCTCAAATAATGAACAACTACTACCGACTTACTCATTAATAAGAATATTCTTCTTTAACTGCTGGACACGAGATGTTAACTACGTCAGTAGAAATGTCAGTTCTCAGTGTATCTGACCAGATATAAGAAACCTGAAGAACCCAAACAAAGTTCACAGACCAGGATGTAACATTTGAAGGTATTTATATTTAAACAGATCCGATTTGTTGTGTACGGACATCACCAACTTATCTGCATGAGTTGCTACGGCAACGATGCACTTGCAGCTGCGCTGGTGATGCATCTTTCTACCACGGAGGCTGCCGGCACTAGGAGTGGCAGCAGACAGCGGAGTGCTGCTATCGTTGTCCTCGATAGCTCGGTTAGCGTCAGCGTCGATTCTGCACACGCTGTCGCTTGGAAAATGACGTTGTCACCGCGTGTCACGTTGCGAGTAACGCAAGAAACCCGATCTGAGGCAGCGGAGCGTCGGACTGAGACGCATCTGCAGAAACCTGATTGGAATCACATTTCAAACCTCCTTCGAATGTGGTTTGGATCCGGATTGCAAAAATCACACTTCATGTGTTTTTTTGCTGCTGAGACTTTCAAATATCAATCTGGACGTGACAAAAATGGGATTTGGGCCGGCAGTCTGAACGCAGTCGCAGTGATCTGGCTCTGAGTGGCTGAAAGGGTTAATCGAGCAGGAGAGGTTGACGAGCTGATTGACTGCAGGTGTGTCGTCGGTGAATCAGGAGAAAGTCCAGGTGGAACAGACCCTTTAAACAAAGAGACTGACAGGAAAACACAAAGGAAACAGGGAAGGGAAACATGGAGACTCAAGGGAGGAGAAACCTGGTAGCTACTAAAGCAATAGTGAAGAGGAAATGTATTACTTGGCATAATCGCGGACATAAAGAGAAGTATCCTCTCTTAAATTTTCATGTGGGTACGTCGAGCCGATCTGGGACACAAAGAGTTCAGATTGGGGTCTGTGAAAACTGGCAAAGTGAAAAACAAGCGACAGCCTTCAGACATTTTCACTGAAGTTATTGTATATCAGACAACTGTTACTGACCTCACAAATATAAATATGCATATATAAAGAGGGAGGAACTGAAGGCAGCTGTTCAGGTGCTCCCTCCCTGACGAGAGAGGTGATAGAGAAAAAGTGAAGGAGGTCGGCTGCGTAAAAGGAGAAGGGAGTCGATACGACGATTTATGGACGTCAAGTTGGGAGAGGGAAGCGATGATGGGGTTTTCATGTCATTCAGGGTGTTCGGTTTGGAGTAAAGGTGTACTCTGTCGTCCATCACAGATCTTGGTCCGACATTTGTCGGACTGAGCAGGCTGAGGGGAAAATAAAGCTACTATACATGCTATAGCTACTGGATCAGACGACTGAATTAACAGCACGTCTTCCTGTAGGTCAAAGAAGGGGGAAGAATATTTAATGTCATGAAATCATCCTGAAATGTATGCTTTGGATGTTGGTGAAAATTGACTGCTCATAGTTGATGTTAATTCGCTCTTACTTAATGCAGCGGGTGATTGATCCTCCGCCTCACACTGGATGGGAGGTCATCCCTGGTGTGTATTGTTCCCCTCCAGCAGGTTCATTCAGCCATGCAGGTGTAAGGAGTACCAATGAGCATGAACGTGAGGTTCCACTAAACCGACTTTTGATGTTTTGTCAGATAACATTTTAGCCACCGACTGTTTCTAAAAGAGTTCGTAGCTTCGGGTCTGTAAAATGGTTCCGATGCAGAAGTGTCTTCAGCTGCAATACCAGCGAGTGCCACTAGAGGTCGGCTCCAAAAAGCCTCCGGCTCCATAGACTCCCATTCAACTTCTGTCATCAAATCCAAAGTGAATAAAATGTGTCCATCAGTTATCTCGGTGTTGTTAGCTAAAGTCACTCCTTCTTCTTAGTTTTCTGGAGGTCCATCTGAAAATAATCCCTCATTCATTAGAAAAGAAGATTCAAGAAGACCTGTTTTTGGGGGCGTGTCTGTTTGATTGACAGGCCTGCGGTGCAGTCAGGTTACAGCTATCGGTGGGCGGGACGTAGTATCGTCAGGTTTCCGATCAGATCGGTCAGATCCACCGCTGGCTCCTCCCCCAGCTCGTCCAAATATGGTCACTTCCTGCTCCAAACCGCTCCGAACTAGCAAAGATGGTGACGGACAGAATCTGAACTGGAGGATTCCTAATGTTCACAAACCAACGATGACATCACTGATGGTTCTGATTAGTTTTACCCCAAATCTCTCAGGGTTAGGGTCATTTGCTATCATTTGACTTTGTTATCACTGTACCAAAAAACATATTATAATATGTACTGTTTCTGTGTTCGTATGGGAAATTAGAGAAAATACAGTGGCAGTACTCACATGATTAGATGTCTAAATTCACTGGCCTGTACTGCACTCAGAAATTATCCCATCTTGTACAAGACTGTAAGGATTTTGCCCACCGATATGTTTTCACTCCTTACAAACCTGTTCTTTGAGCTGTGATGTGGATGAGTTAGCAGCGGTCTCACCTGGCTGATTGAACTGATCTAAAGTAGCAAACACTGCAGGCTTTGATCTGCTGTAAACACGACTGGTGTGAACGCACCTTGAGAGAGAGAAAGTGCTTGGAAAGCCTGCTGTAAACCAACCGTGAACACACTCTTAAAAGAGACCGCCTGAGATCTCAATACAGCATTCAGCGGTAGCAGAATTGTGGTTGCAGTTAATAGCCTCGGAGTCCCCGCTTCTCCTTTACAATCCCTGTAGTGGAATGTGAGCGTCTAAAAAGATGATCTGCTAATGTTGCTGCCCAGTTCACACTGTGCTTTGACCTTTTGTAATGAGCTCATATCAAGAGGCCCTTTTCACACTTCTTGGATTGCTGACAGATTTCATTTTTTCATTTTTTTTGCTACCCTACAACATCCATCCTCCCGCTCTGCTCCTGCCCAGCCCGTTCGGAGCACGAGAGGAGAAGGGAGGGGAAGGAAGGATGAAGGAAAGTGAAAGGAATTCAAGTTGCTGACGGTGCAGATTCTGCTCAGTGGCACCCCAGCCAGCCGCATCCATCACGCCCTGATGGTAATGGCTGTTACAGACCTGCACCCTCCCCATCGTGCCCAAATCATCCCCCAAACCCTCCTCCAGCCTGTCCCCCACACCCCTCTTATCCAGCATGGCAAAGGAGACTTGACACAGAAATGAGTTGAAACTAATGACTCTAATGAATCTCGCTGCCCCCTGCCAACGTCTGGCGTCATTACCGCTGCCCCTGCAAGTGGCTCCAAATGGCTCTGTTTTTAGCCTGGCACGCTGCCGCTCCCTTTCATTGAGCAAGTACCAGGAGGGGGGGGTTTCCTCCAGAGCGGTCCTGTGAAGCCTGTGTCCCTAAAAACAGTCAGAGGATTTTCTCAGAGACAACAGATAAACAGCTTTTGTTTCCTCTGTTGTGTTTGAAGTTGTGCTACACCTACATTGATTCCTGGCAGATGGAACGAGTCCTACAAGACGAAGCCTGGAGTCGTTGCTGTCTAACAGGACACCGCAAAGACATCCTGTGTCTCTTTCCCTAAAGCTAACTCTAAACATACACACCTTTTACCCATTTACTCAGTCCTGCTATAACCCAGAGTAGATTCACAAATCTCCCTCGTTTTATTTGACGTCGGAGGGCAGTGAGAGTCGGACAGAAAGGCTTCCCTGGTGAATGTTCATAATTCATGAGCCAATGCTGTGCAAACGTTTTAGGAACTTCAGATGGTTCTTATCCATCATGTTTTAAAGGCAAAGGTGATTGTCAGAAATACTGTTGTCTTTACTGCATTTTTACAGATTAGTAATGAAGAAATAAAAACATGTTTATGGTAGTATTAGGTAAAACAATCTCACTTTGCTCTTAGGTGCGATATGCAATGTGCACTTCCACGGTGTTAAAGGTCTTGAAGGCTCGGTGTGCATGAGTTAGGAGGATCTGTTAGAAAAAATGTTTTCATTAGTGTATAATCACCTGGAACTGAGTTATTGTGTTTTCGTAGGATTGAGCCCCTCATACTTACATAGATAGAGTCTTCTTCTACAGACGATCCATGTTGCGCTTCCATGTTTCTACAGTAGCCCAGAAGGGACAAACTAAGTTCTGGCTCAAGAGGGCTTTCAGCAATGTTCACAGCTTTTGCAGCCACTGTAGATTATTTTACATGCTTCAGAGGTTTTCAGTTCGTTATAGCTCACCAATAAATGCCACTGAATCCAGGACACTTCTCCTTGAATACAACCATGTTGTTTTTGAATATGAGAGGGGGTCAAAGACTGAGATAAGAAAGAGAGTGTTTGTTGCATATGTCTCTGAAGGCAGTGGACGTTACTGTGGGCGGTGCACAGATCCATGCGGTGGTATTTGTGTTTCTATGTGGTTTGTGTTTGTGTTAAATTCCAGTGTAGCTGCGAGTCTGTGTTTCTTTGTGTGTGTCGGCGCCCCAGATAAACAGCCTAGGCCACTGCTCCCTCCTCTTGGCAGCCTCTTCTCCTATTTGAACATGCCACAGTGATCTTCACCCAAAGACCATAATCCCTGCCAAACCCTCGCAGCACCGTCAGCGCTGGCGTGGAGCCAGCACCGGGCCCCTGCTGGGTGGCCCCCACTGGTCTGCCAAGGTCAAGTGTATTTAGCTCCACTTCTCAGCTCATCGGGAGGGGGGGGGGGGGGGGGGGGGGCAAAGGCAGACCTGAGAAACAAAGCTGAAAATAAATAACCAAAAATACAAGTTCCAGCCAATATCTGTGTTTTGGTTTGGTTTTGTGAAGACAGAGCCCACTAGGTAGAAAGATGATGAATATAGCAAACTGAATGATAGCAAACTGAATGATGTCCAGCAAATCGACTGTGATCGGCTCTGTAGCTCTTACTTTTTGTGCTGAGCTCTCTGTAGTGGACAGATTTATACGATTCTTCCTGTTTCTTCATCCAATACATCTAGAAATACACATTCAGTTTTATCAAGGCCAGATTGGTGTGAAATTCTGTAAGGATGTTTATACTGCCCAACTGTTAACGCCAGAGGTAAACCTGAACAGCTAATAAAGAAAAAAGGCGGAGTGAGCCTGCATCGGATCGGCACCATCTTAAGTCAGCGCCATCAGTCTCGAGTCCAATCACCCGCCGCCACCTGCAAACTCAGCATACTTTGAAAAACAAAGTACAAGGTGAAGAGCACCACCTTTAGGCAGGGGGAGAACAGCTCAAAATGAATCACCAAATCCCACTCCGATGACTCCAGGGCCAGAACATAAACTCAACATGTCCTGAGAGGCTTTGAAAATGATCGTCCCTCCACTCTGGGGATGCATGTGCCAATGAAGGGGGCTTCAGCAAAGGGGCAAAGCAAATTATCTGACACAAATGACAACACCAGGCAAAACAAGATACCCCAGGCAAGGCAAGACAGGTCAAGGCAACACGACACAAAATCATGCAATAAAATGCAACACAATATAAAAAAACATCTGTCTAAAAAAGACCTAAGGCAACACACCCCCACCCACGCAGCTTCAACTCAAGGCCAAACCCAAACAACAGACGGAGGCTTCTGTTCCTGCCACTAACGCTTGGCATTTCGCTTTGTGCCATGCTATGGAAAACTATTTCCTGATGCTCCCAAACTGCTGTTTTTCTGAAATTGCTTTCTGTGGTATTTTTTTTTACTTTGTCGTGTTCTTGGTAGCGAAATATGCCACCAAGGACAAACACGTTTTATAAGCTACAAAGTTTACATTTTAAAAGTCCTGAACTCTTTTCTATTGTCCAGACGACTGCAAATGTTTAAAGTTGTATGTTTAGTTATATGCTTCATTTGTTCATCTGTTTTCAGTGGGTAAGCTTAAAATGCTGAACAGACCGATCTGAAGGGAATATCACATCATTTTTTATAATGATCTCTTAGCTGTGTCCTAATAGGATACATAACAATATGCTTTATCTATTTCGTAATTACTACTCATGAATAAACATTTCATTTACTTTTACAATATTTACTAGATCCAAAGTAGTACTGACAGTTTTCTGGAATTTAGAAAGTGAAATGTGGTCCCATTCTTGCCTGATAGAGGATTCCAGCTGCTCAACAGTTCAGGGTCTCCTTTGTTGTATTGTTCATGTCCTGATGCTCCAGATGTTTTCAATGATTGACAGGTCTGGACTGCAGGAGAGCAGTTTATCAGCGGACTCTTCTACTAGAGAACCATGCTGTTGGAATACGTGCAGAATGTGGTTGGACGTTGTTCTGCTGAAATAAACAAGACCTTCCCTGAAAGAGACGTTGTCCGGATGGCAGCATATGTTGCTCCAAAACCTGAATATATCATTCAGCATTAATGCTTCCTTCCAGATGTTCAAGCTACCCATGCCGTGTGCACTAATGCATCCCTGTACCATCACAGATGCTGGCTTCAGAACTGAGCTGATAACAAGCTGGATGGTCCCTCTCCTCTTTAACCTGGAGGATGCAGCGTCCATGATTTCCAAACAGAATCTCAGATTGTGATCCATCAGACCTCAGGACAGTTGTCCACTTCACCTCAGTCCATCTTCAATGATCTCGGTCCAGAGAAGGCGGCGGTGTTTCTGGATCATGTTTCTATCTGGTTTCTTCTTTGGAGAGTTTTAACATCATTTGTGGACGCAGCGATGAACTGTGTTCACAGACGATGGTTTTCACAAGTGTTCCTGAGCCCATGCAGTGAAATCACTGCCAGAATCGTGGTTATTTCAATGCAGTGCTGCCTGAGGGCCCGAAGATCACCACCACCCAATATAGTTTTTTGGTAGTATCCCTTGCATACAGAGATTAATCTGGATTATCACATTTTTCAATGATATGATGAACCATTGATGATGAAACCCCCAAGTTCTTTGCAATTTAAATGAATGAACAATATTCTTAAATTGTTGCACTATTTTTTTCATCCCTGTCCCAACTTCTTGGAAATATGTTGCTCGCATTAAATTCAAAATGAGCATATGTTTTTCATGAAATTAAAATGTCTCACTTTCAACATTTTATATGTTGTTTTCGAACTATTTTTAATGAAATACGGGTTTATATGATTTGAAAATCATCATATTTTGTTTAGATTTTAAACTGCTTCCCAACTTTCTTGAAAACGAGGTTGTAAATATTTAGTAATGTATGATATAGAAAAGAAAATATCTGGATAAACTTGACCGGAGATGAACAAGTGACTCGATCTAGCAAAATACTTCAGCTGTCGACATGACTGTAAAATGTATTTAGCTATAGTCAGACCCTCCAGGAAATTATAATGAACGCAAATTCAAGTAAACTCTGCAATATTTGCGGGAACTTGCAATTTTTTTAAATTCACGTGCTTTTTCCACGAAACAGTTCATCAGCAGAAGCTGTGCTGAAAGTATTAACTGCATATTTTTAAACAAAAGTCACTTTATTAACACATATAACTCCTCATTTACAGTCAGTATGGTTCCCCTCCTCTCATCTCATCACCAAAACAAACTGTGAACCAGAGGAAACCGGAATAAGCAGAAAAACAGGAAGTGCTGGGGGGTTTTATTTCTGAATTTGCAACTTTTTTCTAATTCACGTAATTTTACGCAAAAAACTCAATTAAAACTTGCAAATTATATAAATTTTTTAGAAAATCCGTTGCAAAATCAAACATTTTTGATCCCAACATTCACAAAAAAAAACTGCAAAATCGTGGAGGGACTGTATAGTCAGACACTAATACAGTCAGAAACAGGAGAGTCACACATTCCTTGATCTTCAGGCTCTGTGCACATTCAATTAACTATAATAAAGATAGATGTTATAGTAAAGTACAGAGTCTCAGTTTTAATTAAGTAAGTTAGCATAGTTGTTTCTTTAGTTTTCCCGTGGGTACCTTTTTTTCTTTTAGGAATGAACCCAGAGCCAGCTGCCTCTCACATCTCTCTGATTGCTGCTTTTTTGAGAAACATTCTCATCTTCTTCACTTGAATGGCCTCTTTGCTCCTCACATTGACAGACAGCTCCATCTTAAACCTAATGGAAACTCTCCATTCTCAACCAACCCTGAGCCAACTGTGAGCTCTTTTGTGCATGATGTAACGATAAAGAGCAACCCACAAATATTCACTCAATTTTAGCCAATTGAGTGTCCAATTACTTTTAAGCTTTTGCAATTTGGTCGCCCTGTGTTGAAAGGGTTACATCTCCCACAGACTTCTTTCTGGATTAATGTAACTCCTTTCAAATTGAGAACCCGGCACTTTCAAGTAACATCCACCCTTTCACGATCTTGTAAAAAGTAAATTTGATGGAAATCGTAGGCTTTTCTCTTGATATATTTGGACAAACAAACATTTAATTATCTTTGAAACAGCGCCTATTATTCAAGGTGATATACTGAAATGACAATTCAAATCAATTTAAATCAATAATAATTTAGTAAATACAATCTTACATCTATGGCATCTGCAAATCCATAAATGTAGGGGTTACAGAGTAGGTGCCAATGAGAAGAACCACCTTAGGGGGTCACAGGGGAAACTTCCTTATTTATACCTCTGAAATTGAGGGTCTGCTATTCTCTTTGCTGTTGAAGTGTGTGGTGTCATCATGCCAACTTCTAAAGAGTTCTCTAAAGCCTTCAGAAAATAAATGGCTGTGGATGCCTGAGTCTGGTGAGGGATTTTAAAAGATCTCTGTTATTTGCAAAGCATTGTACATCATTCCCACTATGAGGACATTATCTACAAGTGGTGTAGATTTCAAATGACTGCCATTTTGGCTGCTCTAGCAAATGCAGACCAAGAGACTGGTAGTTGCAAAAGGAGTCTCCAAAAACCCCAAACTACATTTCAGGATCTGCAGGTAACTGTATGTGTGTGTGCCAAGAAAAAGCCATTTCTGTCCAAAAATAACATCAGAGCAAAACCAGTTTCCCAAAGACCTTACGGGCCTTTTTTCTACCAACATTTTGGAAACAGAAGAAACTGGTGACGCAGACAATGAGTTGGTGGGTTGAAGTCAGATTTTAAAAACTAAGTGTGAAAGTCATCATTATTATTATAATCAGGGTTACCACGTTTCATTTCACTTCATAATGCAAAATGCACCTTATCTAAACCAGCATTTGTACCTTAACTACGCATATTTCAACAGTAAAAGATAACTCAAACCTCAAATCAAGTTCTGCTCAACATGTCATCAGCAGCCCGTCTCACCATCTCGTTCCCACATCCGAAGCACAGATTCAAGAGCTGCACTGACTGACTGGTCAGTCGTGGAGCATTGCAGCTGTCAAAATGCAGGATTCGATTCGATTCGATTCGATTTGATTCGATTCGATTCGATTCGATTCGATTCGATTCGATTCGATTCGATTCAATTCGATTCGATTCAATTCGATTCGATTCAATTCGATTCGATTCGATTCAATTCAATTCGATTCAATTCAATTCAATTCAATTCAATTCAATTCAATTCAAGGATGATGCCAGGATGTGGCAGGTGTCAGGATTCAGGCGAGTCCAGCTTCCTTCCCCTGATATTCAGCTTGAACAGCCTGGTTAACATTGAAAAGTGTTGCTGATTAGATTTTGATCATCGATTGTAGAAATCCAAATTGCACTCTAGAATTGGAAAACAGACCAGATATTTGAATTATATCTTATAATACTGTCCGCACATCATTCAGTGTGATTTTAGTTTTCGTGTAGTTCTGGTGTTCAAAACGCTGCGGTGAACACGCAGGCTGTCGGCTGTCTTCACGCCTGCACGTATGGATTGTGTAAATTAGCAAAGTCTGTAAAGAAAACCTGTGATAGGTCTCGCACAAGAATTACAACCCAAACCATCATTGAGTTTATCATAAGAAAAACTACATTAATAAATAATGTATATCTACCAAGCTTTGGATGGTATCCCAGGCTGGGAGGCACCTCTGCAAGGTGTGAATCAGTCAGACTGATTTGTGTAAACATATAAATACTGTGTTGACATAATGCTCAACGACGGCACTGCTGGAGGAATCAGGAGGGACTTCTAAACACAAGGACTGACCACTCTGTGGTTTCTGGCAGCAGGCTCTTATGAGAAGGATTTCACCGACAGAAATGCTTTAATATGATTAACACTATAATGTTTACCTTTGGGAATCATATGATTCTGTTGAATTCGGTCGTCCACGTCGGGATATCTTAGCTGTCACGGAGTCGTTTGAATGGGATCAGACTGAACAGGCCAACGTCAAAAGGACATTTGCAGCCATGTCTTCTTTTACCAAATGTAATCAGCGCGACTGACTGCACTTATATTGCTTTACGAGTTCCAGATGATAATACATCTATTCACGTAAATTGAAAGCATGTGCATTCAATACATGTCAGATGTGACTCTAACTTGGTCCTGACAGACATGGTGGCACGACTCGTTTTACTGTTGAGCTGAGTGTGTGGAGCAGACTACAGTGTGTGTGTGTGTGTGTGTGTGTGTGTGTGTGTGTGTGTGTGTGTGTGTGTGTGTGTGTGTGTGTGTGTGTGTGTGTGTGTGTGTGTGTGTGTGTGTGTGTGTGTGTGTGTGTGTTTACATGTTGGTTTGAATCCACAAAGTCGCACAATAACACAAACCATCTCACCAATCGAGGCATTGATGGACCAGAACCTCCTGCATTCTGCAAAGTAAAATTCCTGTTTATTTCAAGGGAGTCTGGTGGCTTTGAAGAGAGTAATATAACTGAATACCCTGAAATATCTCTTTCAACCACACTTCAAACAGTCCAAACTATCTTTTCTCATTAGCCTAAAAAAACTGAACTAAACACAAACAAATGGACCGTTATTGTATGTCATGCAGCTGAGATTTTATGAACCACCACCCGGCTGAGGCCAGCGTAAAAAATGACAGTTCACAAACTAATGATTGACGTCAACGTTGCCCCAGAACAGCTGAGTACAAAACCCCCCGTGGAGCTGCAACATGGCTGCTCCGTGAAGAGGACCCGTCCCCAATGTGGACATGAAGGGTTCATTCCAAGATTATTAAAACATAATAATTATTACTTTTAGGTGATTCTACACTAATGAAAACATAATTATAAATATTACAGCACATTTCTGCCAAAAAAGCCTCCTGAATCCAACACACTGGACCTTTAATAACTTTTATTGCAAATCGTTCACTCATAGTTTTAGAAAAACTTTTTTTTTTTTCCTGTGAATACAGTCAAAATGCATTTACCTGAAGCTTCAGCATTAGTGAGGACTCGTCGTATGAAGACTTGAAGGATAAAGACTGAGGAGTCTTTCATTGGAGTCTTCGGGGGACGCTGAGTATAACTACTACTATCTGAGTATGTGTGTACTTCCCGTCCCTGTGCGTATATCTACTCGTAGATACTACAGGCCTCTCACTCCTTCACACCAACACCGTAACCTTTCCTCTGTTATCTGTCCCACCCGTTCCACTCATACCCAACACCTCGTCACAGGAGGACTCTGGAACTGTCAGTCAGCTGAAGACAGACTTCATCTCTGGACTTCCTTGGTCTCTCTGAGACCTGGATCACACCGGACAACATCCACCCTGCTGCTCTCTCCTCTGTCTTCTCTTTCATCCACACCCCCAGAGAGACACTATGAGAGCATCAGAAAGGAAATGTAGAAAATCTAACCACTGACGACCTGCTCACTTATCAATCTCTCCCTTCTCCTCCTCTCTGTCCTCCTCCTTCTCTGTCCTCCTCCTCTCTCCTCCCCTCTTCCTCTGCCTCTATCTCTGCAGCCAAAAGCTCCTTCTACCAAACCAGAATTACATCCTCTTTTTCCAACCCCAAAAAGCTATTCTCCATCTTCTCCATCTTCTCCAACCTCTTTGACCCCCTCCTCCCTCCCTCCATCCTTCCACCAAGCCACTTTGTCAACTACTTTACTAAAAAGATAGATGACATACGCTCCTCATTTTCAAACCCAGCTTCTATAGCTACATGTCCATCATCTTCATCTTCATCTTCATCCCCTTCGCTTTCCTCTTTCACCCCCCCCCCCCCTGTCTCCCAATCAAGTTGTTACCTTGGTAACCTCCACCCCCCCCCCAACCACCTGCCCCCCCTCCCCATCCCATCTCACATTCTCCAGTCTATTGCTCCTGACCTTCTTCCTTTTCTCTCCATCTCATCAACACTTCTCTGTCAACGGTCTGTTTCCTGAACTCTCTGAAGGAGAGAGTGAACCCTCTCCTGAAGAAACCCCCCCTCAACCCGTCTGAAGTAAACAACTACAGACCGTCTCTCTTCTTCCCTTTCTTTCTAAAACTCTGGAGCGAGCTATCTTTAACCAACTCTCCTCCTATCTCCACCATAATAACCTTCTTGACCACCAGTCTGGTTTCAACAGACCACTCAACAGAGACGGTCCTCCTTCTGTCTCTGAGCAGCTTCACACTGCTAGAGCAGCCTCTCTGTCCTCTGTTCTGATACTTCTGGACCTTCTGCTGCATTGGACACAGTGAACCACCAGATCCTTCTTTCCTCCTTCAGGACCTCGGTGTCTCAGGCTCTGCTCTCTCCCTGTTCTCATCCGACCTCAACGACCTCACCTACCGGGGAACTTGGAGAGGATCTGTGTCTGAACCTTGTCCTCTCACTACTGGTGTCCCTCAAGGCTCCGTCCCGGGTCCCCTCCTCTTCTCTCTACACCGACTCTCTCGGCTCTGTCCTTCACTCGCATGTCTTTTCCTACCACAGCTTTGCTGATGACACCCAACTGATCCTCTCTTTTCCAGATCTGAAACACAGGTAGCAGCATGAATCTCTGCCTGTCTGACTGACATGTCTCAGTGGATGTCCTCACACCACCTGGAAATCAACCTCCACAAGACTGAACTGCTCTTCCTTCCAGGGAAAGACTCTCCCACCCTCGACCTGACTACTACCTTCAACAACTCTGTTATCCCGACCCTGACTGATAAGAACCTCGGAGACACTCGACAGTCAACTCTCTCTTACTGCCAACATCACTGCAACAACACGTTCCTGTAGATACATGCTGCACAACATCAGGAGAAGACATCCTCTTCTCACTCAGAAGGAGGTGCAGGTTCTGGTCCAGGTTCTGGTCCAGGTTCTGATCCAGGTTCTGGTCATCTCACATCTAGACTCCTGTACCTCCCTCCTGGCAGGTCTACCTGTTAGTACCATCTGACCTCTGCAGCTAATCCAGAATGCCTCAGCTCGACTGATCTTTAACCTCCTAAATTCACTCACACTGCCCCGCTCCTCCTCCTCCTCCTCCGCTCCCTTGGTGGTGGAGAGGAGGACGCTGAGGAAACTATTATCCATATTGGATAATCCTGACCACCCTCTCCACCAACTGCTGCAGGAACAGCGGAACACTTTCTCCAAAAGACTCCTCCAGCTCTGCTGTCACAAGGACACATTCCAGATACAGGAGATCATTCCTGATACAGGAGATCATTCCTGATACAGGAGATCATTCCAGATACAGGAGATCATTCCAGATACAGGAGATCATTCCTGATACAGGAGATCGTTCCCGATACAGGAGATCATTCCAGATACAGGAGATCATTCCAGATACAGGAGATCATTCCAGATACAGGAGATCATTCCAGATACAGGAGATCATTCCTGATACAGGAGATCATTCCAGATACATGAGATCATTCCAGATACAGGAGATCATTCCTGATACAGGAGATCATTCCTGTCCACTGCAATAAGACTTTACAATAACTCACCTCTGGCAAAATCCATCACAAAACAATAACACTGTTGTCTGTTTTTCTTGTTTGTTTAAATATATATATATATAAATATAAAATTGCACTATTGTTTAGTTAGTTTTAATTTAATTTAATGATTCTATTTGATTTTATTCTACTTTATTGTATATACTGTGCATTTTTATTTTTTAATATTTTTACTTTGAATTTACTGCTTTCCTGTATCTATTAATGCTGCTGTCGCAAATACCTACCTGCCTGCCTGCCTGCCTGCCTTCCTTCCTTCCTTCCTTCCTTCCTTCCTTCCTTCCTTCCTTCCTTCCTTCCTTCCTTCCTTCACTGGTTACCAGTAGCTGCCCTCATCCGTTTCCAAACATTGGTACTTTCGTACCGTGCTGTGAACAGATCGGATCCAGTCTACATCCAGGACATGGTCCAACCTTACATCCCAGCCTGTTCACTCCACTCCTCCTCCTCTGCTCCTCCTCCTCCTCCTCCCCTCCTCCTCCTCTGTCCTGGCTCCTAAATGGTAGAATGAGCTCCCCACCGACATCAGGACAGCAGAAACTCTGAACATCTTCCACCACAAACTAAAAACACACCTCCTCCTCCTCCTCCTCCTTCTCCTCCTTTACCTTGAACAGTAGAACTTTAGTATCTTAAAATAGAACTTCCTGATAGAACTTTGTAGTTTGGCTTTCTGGAAGAAATTATATTTTCTTTCTTCCTGTTGTTCTGGTTTTGAACCCTCATGTTGAAATGAACTTATTGTAAGTCGCTTTGGATAAAACAGTCAGATAAATGTAATGTAATGTACTGTGTGTACTGTGTGTACTGTGTGTACGCAGGATGTTGTCGTAGGTTCTGACTCGCAGCGGGACGCGTGGAGTGTTCCAGGTGGAGGTCCGTCCGGCAGCCTCTCCGGCCTGCAGCCAGGCTGCCGAGGGGAGATCTGGCATAGCTGGGCCCCGGCCTCTGCTGCTGTTGGCGGGGATTGTCATGGCAACCTTTGGCTGACCAGATGCTGGTCACAGTGGAAAGAGGACATACCTGCTGAATGGAGGGAGCCCTGCATGAGTGTGTGTGTGTGTGTGTGTGTGTGTGTGTGTGTGTGTGTGTGTGTGTGTGTGTGTGTGTGTGTGTGTGTGTGTGTGTGTGTGTGTGTGTGTGTGTGTGTGTGTGTGTGTGTGTGTGTGTGTGTGTGTGTGTGTGATGGGGGGGCATGATGGATGTGTGTTTAGTCAAAAGCCCACAGAATGTAAAACAGTCCGTGAAGGATTAAGAATTAAAAAGTAAACTAAAGAATCTTTGTTCATCACTTGAGCTCACGTTTGGAGGTCGATCGTCACTCCTCACACATTCTGCTGCGACTCAACACGAGGAGCCGACACTCGACTTTCCTCCGTGTTTAACATCTAAAATAAGTCAAACAAGACCCTTGTATGAAATAATAACTGTAGAGTCTTCGTTCTTGTAATGACACTCATGATATTTAAAAAATACAGTACATTATTGAGAGTGAGTTACTCTTCAAAAAGAAGATGAAGTACTTGTCCAATGCTATCTTTTGCTTTTCAGCATGTTTAAAGCTCTTTATGAATATTATCCGTGAAACAAACTCTTTAGGGACATGTTGTTGTTCTTTCAAAAAGCTGCTCACAACAAATAAAAACTCCTTTTCCAGGAGAGTTGCTGATATTTCTTGGTGAATTTGCTTTCCTGTGGCTGTGATGTCCGCGATGCGTTGATATCATGCAGGAGGAAGGTAATGATGGGAAATATTGCCATGTTTAGGATTTGTAAATGTTCAAATAATCTGTCAACTCACTACTGAAGATTTAATCTGTCTTCATCAAACAAACACAAACAAACCAGTAGAGAAAGACAAGCAGCTTTTTCTGCAAAATCACAATATTCTCTAACATCCATTAGTAAATGTTCTCATACTCAAGGTCTTTAACTCTGTGATCATCAGTGTGAAGAGCAGGAGAGCTGATGCAGATGATGTGCTTGTCGAGGTTGGCTTCTCCACTCACAGACTCTCATCCATAGGACTAATCATCAGTTTGTGTTGTTAGCTCAATATAAAACCCTCCATCCCCTCATACTTCAGCAAAGGCTCTCAACAAGACACTCGAAGAAATGAGAATTTATTGAGGGAAGCACTCTTTCATTTGCTCCACTTCATCTGTTGTGTTTAAGATGAAAGCGCTGGTGGCTGTCTGTGTGAATGACACGCCGTGTTATCTGCCGCCAGAGAGTCGCTATTAATTAGCAAACAACTGCCTAAACATGTTCTGGATCTGAGGGTTAAATCAAAATGCTGACAAAGAGCAGATTAAAGAATTTGGCCCAGAAAACTTCAAATCACAGGGTTGAGTTGAGCGGCGGGTGTTTCTATAAATACTCCTATCACTTCATCATGTAGAAGGAGGAAAAATATCCGCAGGTGGAGCGGTCCGGGAGAGAAGCATTGATTCCTGATTCCTTGTCGCGCCTGGTTTGGTTGTTGTGGAGCGTGTAGGGGCCAGGGGCCATTAGGATAAAAGCACACCTGAGATTTTAAAGGCTCAGGTGTGACTAATCTGTTGCCACTCAGTGGACATCACACCCCCGAGTGTTTCCTATGCATGAGACTTTGTTGTTGTTCTTTTTCATCTTCTCACAGAAGCAGGAGCGACTTTTTCTGCTCAGATACTTTTGGTTTATCGGTTTGGAGTTGAATCAGGTTAATTAATGTGAAGTTAAAAAAATTAATAAAAGGAGGGCTGCAGTCGGGGCTCCTTCCTGCTCCACGGGCTCCCCGGCTGGTTCGTTTTCATGGCAGCCATTTTGGCTCAGTCCCTGAACCATGACAGTGAGCCAACATGCACAATTCCAGGAGCCTCGAACGAGCTCACCACATAGTGGTGTTAATGTTATCAAATGCACCTTCGTACTTCCAAACCAAAGTGTCTGCTGTGAAAATGTATATTTTTATTCTATAAATCAGATCTGATTTACAAACTTTGTTCTGGATGTAAAATCTGGTTTATGATGGATGTTTTTTCGAAGCACGTTTATTTGTGTGGCAAGTTTCAAGAACAAGACAATTTAAATTGCTTCTCATAAAACCATTAAAAAAAACATTAAGCAAAAAAAGGACATTTAAAAACAATTTAAAAAAGGGATTAAAACTTTAAAATACAAGAAATAAAGCAGGATAACTGGATCAAGTTACGATGCAGTATAAAACATAAAATATAATATAAGCTGCAGTGTAGTGCAAGAAATGAATCGACATCCTTAAATCTGATTCAAAAAAGGCAGCAAACAGAAAAGTCTTCAGTCTTGATTTAAAGGATCTGAGAGTCTCAGCAGACCTGCAGCTTTCTGGGACTTTGTTCCAGATATGTGGAACATAGAAACTGAACGCTGCTTGTCCGTGTTTAGTTGTGACTGTGGGAAAGGAAAGGAGAGCAGCAGCCGACCTGAGGTGTCGGGATGGTTCATAAAGGAGCAGCAGATCAGAAAGGTGTTATGGGCCGAAACCAGTCAGTGCTTTATAACAGCAGGATTTAAAAATGGGTTTGGTTGAAATTTGTTTCAAAATAACATACGTTATGAAGATGAATGTTCTGTGAAGAGATGTGCTGAAATGAGCCCCCCCCCCCGAGTGTCATTAGTGTGTGTCTCTCCCTGTTTGCAGGTGTGCACTCACATCTCTGTCCCCGGGATCTTTATCTGGAGCGACCCTGTTACTCAATGCTTGAATGGATCATTTCTTCCATGAGAGCAGTGATGTTGAATTCCCAGCCGCGGCCAAGTCGTAGCTCTCGGCTGTTTTTCCATCAACTTACCGAAGAAGCCTCTTCCACCTGACATGAACACTTAAGACGTCACACACAATGGCTGCTCCTCCTCCTCCCAGCTCTCCTCCCGTCCTCTCAAATCTCCTCCTGTCCTCTGATTAGATGAAACTTTAAAATCATATTTTTAAAATCAATAAATCATTGCCATATTCAATCTGAGACATTAGTAGAACAAGCTTATACAAACAGAATCAGTGCCTCGCCACCCCGGCAGCTTCTGGCTTGTCGCTATCTATCGTCCGTCAACTTTATTCATCTCCGAGCTCTTCAAAACAAACGGAGTGAAACCGTGGAGATCCTTCATGTGGCAGCGGGGGAAGTTTAACTGACACCTGTAAGCAGGGCGGAGCTACACGAGGACAGCAGCGCTTTACAAACACTTTTAGTAAAACCTGAAGAGCTTTTTTAAAATAAAAAATATTACAGGAAATGAAAAGAAAGACACAAAGAAAGTGCACGTTAAAACGGCATTCACAGTTTGTTTTTAATATACCGTTAATTTACTTCAGTAAATACATTTTTCAAAACGGTGTCTAACTCTGCATCCTGAAAAGCAACATGAAGACTCTGGTGTGGTCCTTTAAATGTGAAGCACAGAACATGAAACACATCAAGTGTGTGTGTGTGTGTGTGTGTGTGTGTGTGTGTGTGTGTGTGTGTGTGTGTGTGTGTGTGTGTGTGTGTGTGTGTGTGTGTGTGTGTGTGTGTTCTTCGTCTCTTCTGCGCTCTAATAGCCAGTGAGGAGACAAGCTAGTAATCAGTAGTGCACACAGCTAAATGAAGCCGTTCAGGCCTGTCTGCACCCTCTAACAGCACAAAGGACAGTTTTACTGGAGCAGAAGTGTGTGTGTGTGTGTGTGTGTGTGTGTGTGTGTGTGTGTGTGTGTGTGTGTGTGTGTGTGTGTGTGTGTGTGTGTGTGTGTGTGTGTGTGTGTGTGTGTGTGTGTGTGTGTGTGTGTTGAAAGAAAAAAGGAGCGTGCAGCTTTGACACCCAGTAAAGATCCTTTTAACAGTCTTTCTTGCTTCTGGTCTGCTTTTTAACGGCAGCTTCGCCTGAGCCTTAAATGCTCCTCATTACAACACTGTCTCCTGACGAGTTGCTCTGCCCGGCCTGCCACTGCCTGGCTGGTTTTAATGGTTTGCTTTCTAACTCCATCCCTTTCCTGTAATTGAGGAAGAGTCTGTTAAGGATCTCCTCTGGAGGCCGGGCTTGTTTAAGAGGCTCCTAAACGAAGAGGTTTACAGCAGCCGGAGGAGGGTCGGACTAATCAGGGACGCATCTGTCGGCGAGGAAACCGGAGGACCGGTCTTCGGTTGTGAGGACAGCGCAGGGCGAAGGCGCATTATCAAGACATGAAAAATTGAACTCCCACATTTGGATCACAGAGATGATAATTAGGTCTGCAGAACTTCCTTTGCAGAATAATAGGATGTCGTGCTTATTGAATTGTTTCTCCTTGAACTCATGCAGGTCGTGATCGGTTCAGGAAGATAAGACGGCAGCCGGCGGAGCTGGAAGAGCAGAGAAACTCCACATTATACTCCTACATACTCTGTAATGTTTTGTGTACACCTGAGTGTGATAAAACCTCCTCCCTCACTGAAGGTTACGCTGTTTACTTTGTGCTCAAACTGTTGTGGAGGATTTGGACCTTTGTTTTTGTTCTTCATGTGTGGAACAGATCTCTACGGAGAGATGAAACAAACATCAACCTCCATCAAAATGATGGAAAGAGGAAGGTTTGGAGAGAAAGAGGAATAGCTCATGACCCAAAGCACCTCATCTGTCAAACGCGGAGGAGTTTCTGTTACGACTCGGGTACGCTCGGCTGCCAATGGAACTGGTACACTTTATTTATCGCTGATTTCACCGCTGACAGAAGCTGCAGGATAAATGCAGAGGTACACAGAAACATTTTGTGCGCTTCCACTCACATAAATACTTCAACTCATGGCCAAAGAGACCAAAGAGCTTTCCAGGGTGAACAGGTGGAATATCCTCGACTAAAAGACAGACAGAGAGAAACCACAGCAGCGACGGTCCGGGAGAACGTCACCAGATTCTGCTGGTGTCGGTGGCTCCGAGACTTTAGACCAGCGCTCACAAAAACTCAGGTGCTGATGATGATCAGGTGACAAAACTTGGAAGCTTTACTCACAAAGGTTGTAGCTTCCCCTTCCTGCCCTTATCCTCATATTCCATGAAGTCGGTCCGTTATGTCGCGTCCTGTTTTGTCTTACGTTCTGATTTGGTCATGTTTCCTTGAGTCCTGTGCTTCCATCGTGGGTTGTTAAACATCTTCTTTTTTGTCCGTTGTGTGTTTATTGTTGTCATTTCCTACTTTGTGTTGCAGCCTGCAGACAAAGTTAATACAGCTGCTGTGTTTTAGTCATTAAAACATGAATCTTTCTGTTTATTCTGGAGCAGGAGGACAATGTATTTCTTGTTCAAATTGAAAGACGCCTGCGGTAGACGTGATGTGATATAGTTTTTTATGACCGGTGTTTGTACATGAGTGTTTTATTTTGAAAATTGTGGGATACTGGTGAGACAGAACCGTTGGGATATGAAGCTTTCCTTTAATTACAGCTACTCACTCCGTCAACCGTGTCGGTGGAAAATAGCCTTTAATGTTCACAACAGAAGCAGTCTTGGAACGTGTTGATCACCATAAATACTGTCTGGACACAGGAACTCAGATGGAGGAGGCTTTAGAGCCTGATATGGCATGAATAGCAGTATAAAGTGTACAATTATTACAGCATATAAATGTCCTCAGACACACACACACACACACACACACACACACACACACACACACACACACACACACACACACACACACACACACACACACACACACACACACACACACACACACAATGCAAGTAAATCTACTGCAAATCTCCATTTGCATGACAACGTGTCTTCTGTAATTCAAACCTTTAAATTTCACAGTGAGACAAAAAGAGACATGATGCACACTGGGAGGATAAATACTGTAATATGTTGATGATCATAAAAAGGTTTAGCCTCATTTTAAAGCTTTGAGTATTTAACGGTTCACATTCAACCACAATTTGTGTATTCTGCTGTCAGTCGTTGATCCGCTCAGCTTCAGTTCTGTCGTCATGTTCAAAGAGCCAAACCAGGTTTTATGGTAGAAGCTGCATGTTTTTGTGTTGATTTATCCTTTAAAATAAGATGAGATGATAACATTTACTACATTTGGCAGAATAAGTTTAGTTTTGTTGCTTAGGGTCGGCCCATATAACTACCGCACGTGTGCAGTATGGTGCCATGTGACCGGGAGAAGATGGAAGTCAGTTGCTGGATTTCTACGTAAAACGTATTACTCTTTGTTATTAAAAGACAGAGATGTCATCTGACAGCGAAGCTGAGGAGCATGAACAAACCAACAGATGTTTAAACCTGTATGTGGATAAATAAACCGGAGACACTGGAACCGACCGACGCCTTGATGTTTTTTAAACTTTAAGTTTTTCATAATCTGCTCATCGACGGAAGCTGAAATAAAGTGGACTTGCTCTTCCATGTGTTGTTGCCAGCTTTTCAGCACATGCACCAGGACGGCTGGATCCAGATACCCGACACGGACTTGTGAGTGTTGCATCACAATAGACTTAAAAGTATCCTTGATATTTGAGGACAGATTGTTTTCTGCACACAAGGTCAGAAGCATTTTAATCGATAGTAACTGCACGAGTATGTCAACGGCGTGAACTGAACAACACAGAGTCCACGAGACACCAAACACAGGATGGAGTCGTACCCAAACATTAACCACAGCAACCATTAGTCATGAAATCTTTACTCAGTGTTGTTTTTGCATTAATGGCTCAGCAGATTTGTCGTGCATTAAAACTTGGGCGCTCCGACTCCACATCATCTGTTCTCATCAGTGCTGTTGCTCTTTTTCTCTGCTGCTCTTTTCTTTCGCTGGCCTGATTTTTAGCAGTCAGTCAACATTGCTGAGGGAAAGCGGGCAGATTGATAACTTTCGATAGCCACAAATGGAATGCAAATGGCCTCTGAAATCATATTAGAGTCCCTGACGGGTGTGAGTGATGCCACAGAACAAGAGCTTGATTCGCCTGTCACAGTGTCACCTTCAGGGCCTTTTCAGTTCCCATATTAACGGGGATAGAAGTATATACGGGATGACAGGGAGGGTTGGAGGAATGGGAGGAGAGCAGAAGAGCACAGCAAGCTGAAAGGAAAAAGGGAGAAAACGGGAAGCAGTGGATGGTGACTGATTGATAATGAAAACCAGAATGGAGAGACGGCGAGAGGAGAGACAAGACTGGCAACAGTGGTCTAACATGTCATGTTAACAAGTGGAAGTGGAGCTCGGGAAAAAAAATGCACTGCTGTTCCAACTCAAGACCGACTTCATTAGCTCGTATTCCCCTCCTTACTCTTCACGGCACGCTAGCCGGGAACCGACAGCTTTTTCTGAAACTGTTCGGCTTCTCAGACACAAAACCCAGCAGAGCCTGAGATGAAATCAGAGAGGAAGATGGAGGCTGAGGGGAAGGGGTGGGGGAGGGCTCTAATTTAGGTCAAGGATGACAGTACCTCTCTCCAGCACTGAGTTGGGAGTGCAGGGAGGACCAGGATTAAAGTCTGAGAGCTTTGTCTGGACTCTCTCATGTTCTTGAGTCACCTTGCAGTGAGTCGCTGCAGCTCACTCCATTTGATTCACAAATCCAATGATGAAGCCTTTGTTTTCTTTTTGTGATGTTTTCCACTTTGATGGAGATGGCCATGCTCTGCTGCCGCATCCAGCCTGCAGGCCAAAATCAAAAAAGATGAACTCCAACACAATGCTATTAAAAAAGGCACAGCTCACTGCAAACATTGTAAATACAGATAAAATTACAACCAGACTTTGTGCTCGAAACCTATTGTTGGCTTTTCAGTGTTGTCCACCACTTATATCATAGTTATGATACACTTTCTTGGCTTCCTGTTAAATTAAGAATATACATTACTCATTAAAAACCTGCAGCTGATCCAAAATGCTGCAGCAAGAGTACTGATGGGATTTAACAAGAGAGATCATATTTCTCCAGTTTTATCTTCTCTTCACTGGCTTCCTGTGAAATCAAGAATAGAATTTAAAATTCTCTTGATGACTTACAAAGCTCTACATGACCAGGCTCCATCATATCTTAGAGATCTTATAGAACCATATAATCCTAGCAGAGCACTTCTCTCTCAGTACGCTGGTCTACTTGTGGTTCCTAGAGTTTCCAGAAGTAGAATGGGAGGCGGAGCTTCAGTGTTCAGGCTCCTCCCCTGTGGAACCAGCTCCCAGTTTGTGTTGGAGGGGCAGAAACCCTCTCTAGCTTTAAGATTAGACTCAAAACGTTCCTTCTTGATAAAGCCTATAGTTAGGGCTGGCTCAGGTAGACCTGAACCAACCCTTAGTTATGCTGTTATAGGCCGAGGCTGCTGGAGGACCTCGTTACATGCTGAGCTTCTTTTCTTTCCTCCTACTCTTTAACTGACTCATACCTCGCCATCTTCTTCTCTCCCATAGTTTCTTCTTATTATCTGTTGTCTCCATTCAGTTCCTTCGCTCGTGTAGTTTCTGTTCTTTCTTTTCCAGATGTCCCGTCATGGAGCTGCATGTCTCTGCTCTGTGATTGTCGTCTCCACCAACAGTTCTTCTCTTCTATCTCTATGCTGTCCTTTTCTCTCTCTGCTCTCCTCTCACCCCAACCGGTCGAGGCAGATGCTCCGCCCACCTCTGATCCTGGTTCTGTTAACAGATGCTCCGCCCACCTCTGAACCTGGTTCTGTTAACAGATGTTCTCCACCTCTGAACCTGGTTCTGTTAACAGATGTTCTCCACCTCTGATCCTGGTTCTGTCAGAGGTTTCTTCCTGTTAAAGGGAGTTTTTCTTCCCTCTGTTGGAGGTTTTTCTCCCTTAAAGAGGAGTTTTTTTCCCTCCTAGCTTATGTGGGAATTGTTGAATTGTTGAATTGTTGAATTGTTGGTTTCTCTGTATGATATTGTAAAGTCTTGCTGTAAGGACGTTAATGTGTTAAATGCCATGAAATAACCTGTGTTGTGATTTGGCGCTACATAAATAAAGTTGAATTGAATTGAATTTCTTGATTACATCTGCTTCCTCTGTCAATCCTGCACATTTTTATTCTTTTGTTGCCACTCAAGGACAATGGAAACAAGTTGCTAACTTAACAATGGCAATATTATGACTTAGGTTGACCATGAGGTGTGTTTCCATCCAAGCTGTTTTCCCCGTTTCAATGTGCACCACCATCTTAGTTTAGCATGATCATTTATGATTTCAGAAGCTTCTCAGTGGCGAGGCGTCGGGAGTTGATGAGCTGCACCCTGAGCTGCCGAAGGCTCTGAACACTGTGTGGCTGTGGATGTGCTCCAATAATTAGGGTATCACACTTCTCAGCCTCACAGGCAAAGATCATGCCACGATGATGTAAATGAGGCTCTAACGGATTGTCAAGATGACAATGTGGACTCTGTCTTGGTTGTGGAACAGTGGATCAACTTGTTACCTTTGCACAGATACTTGATAAATCATCCGGTCTCCATCTTTGGGGGTTGGAGAAGCCCAGGTCCTTCAAGGCATCTCGTGGTAGTTACTGTGGGAACATGGAGTTCGGGGACTGTTGCAGTATGTCCTGGGTGGTGGTGGTGGTTCTCTGCCAGAAAATGGTGTATTGCTCCCTTCAAGTTGGGATGGAGCTTCTGCCCAAAATCAAGGAGTTCAAGTATCTCGAGGTCTTGTTCACAGGTGAAGGAGGAATGGAGCAGGAGATTAGCAGGTGTCAGCTGTAAAGTCGGCCTGCTACTGGACCCTTCTGGGACAACGGCAAAACTCTAGAATTAATCAGTCGATCTACAGTCCCACACTCACCTGGGTCGTGAGTTTTGGGTTGTGACCGAAGGAATGAGATCACGGAGATAGAAGCGAGTAAAACGAGTTTCCTCCACAGGGCTGCTGGGTGAAGCCTGAGAGAAAAGAGCTCTGACATCGGCTGGAAGAAGAGCCGCTGCTCCTTTGTGTTGAAAGGAGCCAGATGAGGTGGTTCAACCTTCTGATTTTCATGCATCCTGAGCACATGTCCAACTGGAAGAAGACCCCTGGCTAGAACCAGAACACACTGGAGAGATCCAATATCTCATCTGGCCTGTGAATGCCTGGAGATCCACCAGGAGGAGCTGGAAAACGTTGCTGGGGAGTGGGACGTCTGTTGCCAGGGCAACCCGAGCCCAGATAAGAACCAGAAAATGGATGGATGGATAGATGGATGGATGGACTTCTTAACTTGAGTTTTTGAGTACAACAGTTCATTTCTATTGAAAAACTGGCTTTATGATTTGAAAACCACTTTGATATGAAGAACACTATCTTTTTATCTAAATTAATCTTTTGTAAAACAAACTTATATATTTAATTTAGAGAGTTCTGCTCAGAATGTCCCTTCAGAATTATTCATGCTCATAAACGCATTTATTTATATATTTTCCAAATTAAATTTTGAACTCACTTTCTGTTGGCAAGTGATTATCATAAGAAGCCGGTCATGCATAACCTGAAAAGAACGGACTACAATGCAAACAGTGCACGTGCAAAGTGCAGCAGAAGTAAACAGCTGATGGGACATCCATCAGAGCAGTATGAGGGCTAGTTCCTGCGGTGTTTGGCATACATTATTCTTATAATTTGACATTTCTGTCAGTCACCGTGAAATATGAACTATCCCATGTGAATTAAGCAGCCTCCCCTCGTCATGTGTTATTCCCCAAAGACACTAAATCAATGCTGATCTGATTTTGAAACATGAAATAAAGCATTTCTCTCTCATTAATGTCAGTGAGGGGCAAATTGGACAGCTATTTTGGATACATGTGCTTCATATACTGAAGTCACTTTCACATGGAGTATGCAACTGAATTAACTCAGTTATATGAGCCTCATCTGATTTCCTTTGAGCCATGAATGGCCTGTGACAGTTGGAGATATGCTTCATGAACAGCAGGTTTCAAACATGGAAGCACATTTTAAAATGAAAAGGAAAATGGGGCTCAGTGCTCTCAGCTACGACTGAAGGAGTGCTTCTTTCTTTCTCTCTCTCACTCTCGGGTCTCACTCTGATAGTGGTCAAGGTTCAGTGCTCATTTCACACCCATTAAAGTGGGATTTTAGCAGCCCTGATATCTCATCCAGCTCAATCTGCTCCACAATGAAATTGTGACACATCTCATATTAGCCTTATACACACTTGAAGAGCCACAAAATGGCAGCACAACACTTTCTGTGGGATTACTAGAGTCCACATGTAGATAAACATATCAAAATATAAATGAAACTAAAGCTCCACGACTGAATATTTATATTAAGAATAAATCAAATGGTGGTAACTCAGCAGTTTTGTTTGTGCTGTTGATCCCACTGAGAATGAGCTTTGGTTCATCTTGATATCCATAGAAAGATATTTTTTTGTGGTTTTAAGAACCCAAAATCATCTTAATAGAGTTTTACATCTCGTATCTTCAGCTTCTCTGCAGCTCAGCCAAGAACAGGCTGTTTTGCATCTTTAAGACACATTGATATCAATGACCCTCTCGCCTGATTGGCTGACTCCTGTCTGAGTGTCACACGTGCAGGCCGACCACGGGCTTTCTTTGGTCTGGCCACAAACTTATGAAAGTCCAAACAGCTTGTCCGAACAGTTGCTGAATATGGTTTATATGTCAGAATTTATTTAAATAAAAAAAGCAACGAAAAGGATTATTTGTACATTTATACAGTCAGTTGACCGTATAAATCTGCCACTCTCTTCATGGGCAGAAATGCATTTGGATGACACATTTTGGGGAGTTGTATCATGAAAACGATGACAGATGGACCTTTTATGAACTTTATAGTGCTCATATGTGATATTGTAAATAGTTTGAGCCGTTCTTTTTTATATAAATTACATTTTTCACCATACTACTTGTTGTCTCTAAATCTCTCCACATGGCATTTTCTTTGGAAACGCCTGGACACACCCTCACAAAACATGTGTAAAACATTCATTCTCTGTATTATTGTTTATCATCTTTGAATCTGGTCAGATTTTATACTGCAGCCCCATCGTGTTGTCCAGCTGATATCTCATAGCTTCAGTCATTTACAGGCACTTTAAAAAGAAAAAAAAATACCTACAGTGACTCTGACTGTTGGGGATAAAACTTTAGAGTGTGTCCTTTCAAAAGAGACCAAACTCATGCTTTTACTACAAATGGTTCAAGAACAGCTTTCATTTCACTTCGGTTGTGCCTTGACAAGACGTTTTATGCCAATTTTACTGGCAGCATAAAAGGTTAATGTATGAGATGGGGAATAAAGCTGCAGCACATCGTATCATCTGCGATATATTATTTGCCATCCTGTGGTATTGATCAGCAGCACGTCTGAGGAAGAGTTTGTTCCTAAACAACAAGCTTCAGCTGTCATTTGGAAATTGTTTGGTTGAAATTGATCTGATGGGATGTCCAGATGAGGACGAACAGGTGTGCATGAGAGAGGAGGCGGGGCTAGCAAGGTGACGGCACTCCTCCAGAACAAGTGGACAAGGCTGTCATGCTGGGCCTGGTGACGACACAAACTCACTCTCTTCATCTTTTTTTCTTCTTCCAGAGAACCACTCACCTGATTCTTTAATATCTCTGTTAGTGTAGGCTGGATTTATTTTAAAAAGTGTCGCGTAGGACACCGTTCAGCTGCTACAACGAGGCATAACATTTATATTACAAACAAATCTTTAGTGTTTTGGTGAATTCAATTAATGTCAGCTGTGTTGACTCTCTCTCGTCCAGTCAAAGGCTGTTATTGCGTTGAGTGATCAACTTGATCAGAGATCAATGCTGCATCCTGAGCATGAAGAAACCTCCTGCAAAAGGGAAGTGATATTTAGAGAGCAGAAACTGTATGAAGATAGTTTGCCGAAAAGGATATTGGTGGATAGTTCTATTTTTAAATCACCATTCATGTCCTTACCTACAAAAATGAGATTATTTTTATCACCCAACCCCAGTAAGGAACAAAATCCTTGTTTTTGTTCCCTACTTATTACTTTCTCTGTAAAAGTGCATCCTAAAGTTGAACCATGTTAATATGAGAAGTCAGCAATCTGAATTACACAGTTCAAGGATCAGTTGTTTCTTCCACAGATATTACTTTAATTGTAAAATTAATTCTGTAGCTTACTATCTGTCCTGCAGCTCAGCAAGGACACACAGTAGAGGGAACCACAGCACAATATTGCTCATTACAAACTCAATATTCTCTCAGTTTCTTTAGAATTAAACCCTTTGTAGTGGTTCAGAGGGAATAATAATCCCATCCCTAAACGGGGTCCCTTTATTTTGTAACCTCAGATTGTCAGTGTTAAATGTGACTGCTTTGTTGCTCAATTGTAAATAGTCCTGTGAGAATGTGATTAATTTGCTGTGCGTGTTGTAACAGCAGGCATACAAGCAGCTCTTTATTTGAGACCTGGTCTTTACACCAATACATCTATTATTTGACAATTTACTGTTCTGAACTCAGTGATTATGACAAAATGAGGAACTGCCAGGCTAAAGTATTCTCCTTGTCTCCTCTGCCTCCTCTCTGCTGAGTAAAGCAGGTCTGACTAAGATCAGCCAATTAAAAGCAATGCCTGTTTAATCACCGCAAAATGGGCAACAAAAGGTGTTTAAAAAGTGCTGCTCACACAGAATCCAGTCAATTAGAGGACAACCTTCCTGGGAGGACTTGCTTTCTATTTTAGGTTAATGCATCATGTCCCTGTGCATGTGTCTGACCACACACATACACTCTTACTGTCTCTTTGCGCTCACCAAATGCTGATGCGGGACTTTTAGTGGTTCATTTAAAGCGTTGCTAAGGAGTCAAAGGTCCAACATCACTTTCATTATGAGACACACACACACACACACACACACACACACACACACACACACACACACACACACACACACACACACACACACACACACACACACACACACACACACACACACACACACACACACACACACACACACACTCTGTTGCAGTGGGAGACAGACACCCAGCCAGCCATGCAGAATTAACAGTATGCACATAATTAACTGAAGTCAGACTCCACACTAATCTGCCACACACTCCCCGTCATGCCAATAAGGCCGAGCTCCACACTCTCTCCTCCTGGCTCTCTGCTGCTCTTTTTGTTTGTCTATAACACACACCTCCACTTCTCCTCCGCCGACTCCTCTGCCTCCCTCCCTCCCTCCGTCTCCCCTCTTTCTTCCTGCTGCTGTTCTTCTCATTTCTGTCCTTCTTCTGCAGACGCTATAGCAGCCGCTTTGCATTCGCCAGATAACGACACAAAATTCAATTTCTCGCCGAGTTGCCTCCCTAATGGCTGAATGGCGCTGCTGTGTGTGTGTGTGTGTGTGTGTGTGTGTGTGTGTGTGTGTGTGTGTGTGTGTGTGTGTGTGTGTGTGTGTGTGTGTGTGTGTGTGTGTGTGTGTGTGTGTGTGTGTGTGTGTGTGTGTATAACGGGGGACGGGAGGAGGGGGTGGGGTTCACTGAGGTTCCTTTGAGATACCTGTCATATCAGAAGTTCACACCAAGGCCTAAATAAGAGTTGCAGCGGTCAGCGCGGTGACGCCGGTGAACTCCAGCTCAGCTGTGGAAGGTGCTGCATGTAGAAATAGATGCAGCATCTCACAGGATGTGCAGTTAAATGTGGTTTTACTCTAAATGAAGACCACTCAACTTAATGCAGAGGCGTCTAAAATAAAGGTGCACGTTACCCAAAGGTTTCTGAACGGTTTTGATGTTGTTCCTCGGTGAAACAGTGAAGAAGTCCACATCTGCCCATTGGACATATCCAGCATGTTGCATCATAAACCTCCAAAAAGCAGAACATTTTCAGTTTCACATAAATGAAAGAAAGTCAGAAGGCCAGTCTTCAGGAGAATTTGCTCCGACATCGATTGAATATAGTTGGAGGTGACAGTGTTGAGATTTTAGATTTTGCATCACCCCAACTTGAACTCGTCTCTGTGTCCACACCAGCAGCTTGTCTCCGGCGGCGCTGCTGCTGCCAGTCCTCACATTTAATCAATGAGTTTCACTTTAATAACAGACGTCAGTACTGAATGTTTCAGTGTAACCAAAAAGCAGGAACGTGAATTTCGTTTCCCTATGAGAAGGAGCAGCAGGAAAACACTTCCCTTCACCTGGTAAATGACCACCATGACATATTAGAGCCCTACCCTGCTGCTTTGATTATATAGTGCACATGTGATCACAGATATCTTCCCGGTTTATGCACACATGTAAAGTAGGCGTCGGGTCTCTTTTCAAGATGACGCATCGCACCTGTGAGGTGTGACTGTGTGGCTGCTGTAAACCTGTTAACATGGGTGCTGAAATGAAACACACACATCACACATGCAGTGTCTCCGAGGCCTGACGGAGAAATTTAAAACACAATAAGTGTCTGTATCTTAATCAACAACCCAGGTTTGAAAATCAACAGCAAAACTGTACATTTCTACTTCAAACTAATACAAACTGTGAATCAGGGTAATTAAACCTGCACCAGCTGATACGTGCACATTTCTGCACTCCGTTTGTGTGCAAAAGGAATGGTTTGGAACTTCTGAATTATGTCAGATCCATTGAATGAAATTATAACAATAATACAAGTCTGTTTGCAATGCTGTTAAAATAAATTGTCTTTCCAGGCTAACATAACATCATCGAGGTTATTTCTCAGGTTTCTTCAGGGCTGCAGCAGACTAAATAAAATGAATGAATTCATGGTGTCTCAGGAAGGTCTCGGTCATTGTTCCTCATCACAGACTGTCTGTGGAGCTGCTGCAGTGGCTGAAAGAGCTTCTACAATATTTGCCCTCATTTAGCGTGATTATGAATCTCCCCAATGAGTGTGAAGGCCACGCAGCATGATTCAGATCATTTTCATTTGAACCAAATCATTCGTGGAGCCTTCATGTCATCTATTCAGTGTTTCACCAACTTCTCACTCGTGTTTATTGTCTTCATACCAACAAGCATTTTCTCTTTTCAGACCTATTTTTTGTTGATGTAATGTATGCAAACACCTCCAAACAGAATTATGAAGTGAAAGAAAGAAATAGCAGTTGTCAGTGAAAAACTCCACATCTCACATATTTCTAATAAAGAGTTGTCATGAACTGCCCAGAGGCTTTTCACAGAGTTTATCTTCCACACCAACATCTGAAGCCCTGAAGAAGACAGGTTGTTCCCCGACCGGCTGTACGTTGGTCGATGACTGCAGAACATTTAAGCTCCAATGTCAATAACAGACAAATAGCAGAAACATATTTTTAGAAATATATCTACCATTAGGTGTGTCTGTCCAGCTCCCGTTTGGTGGCTCGGCTGTCACTGTTTGCTTTGGTTCTTGAAGTTGTTGCTTGAAGGTCTTCAATCAAGTTCACTGCTGAGCGTGGGAAGCTGGTGAGATGGATCACTGCTGCCGTGGATCATCAAATAACAATCACTGACATTTAACTGCAGTTTAAAGTCGTAATATATATGTATACTGTTTATTTTGTTTGACATCTACAGTTAGTAACTGATTTAAAATATGTAGATTTTAGTTCAAAGTTCCCAGAAATATAAATCCTTATCTTTTGTTTTTCTTTTGTATATCTTCACACTTGCTTTTATTATGTGGAACATAGTGAATACTGTCGCTGTCCTGCTGTGTGTAATTGTTGTGTTTTGTCGAGTGGTTTCAGTGCTCGTTTTAATTGTGCCTGCAGGTGATAATTGGCTTTAAGATCACTGCGTTACAATACAAGGAGCTATAATGGCTCCCGGGATGTGAGATATACGGTTTTGAATGTCAGATGTTTGTGTTACATGTGGTGGGAGTTCCCTGAACGTCCTGTTTGCAGTTAACTTGGACTTTCCCCACCCAACACCTCACTGTCACAAACCACCGCCCAGCATCCGCTGCTACAGTTGTTCAGTTGGTTGTTGGCAGTTTGAGAAGTTGACATTAAGAGTAAAGAAGGAGGAAAACAAGTGAAACCCGAGTGCTTTTTGTTTTTGTAGCCTCAGAAGCCGGCGGACGGCAGCTTCTGGATCAGACGGGGCTCATCGGGAGAATTTATCTGAGAGGGAGAGGATCCTAAACCACCTGTTTCAGACAGGGGCTGAACTGGAGCTGCATAAAGACCCGCACGGCATAAATAAGGACGTTTACAACCGTAATTCATGCAAAGATATGTTCTGGAAATGTGTCTGCAAGATCCCTTATATACACCCAACTTATTTGGACTGAATCACAGATATATTCCAATATATTTCCTCCCTTTTCAAGGTAAACCTGTTTAAAACTAAAGTGGCTGGTTTTAAGAAACTACTGAGATTTTGTTTACTGTATTATATATTTTAAACCCACTTCAGTCTAAATTAATGAGACAGACATGATAAACATGTTTTAATGTATTTTTATGGGCTTTTTGCAATGCAACATAAAAGAGCTTCAGACTTCTCCTTTAATCATGTGAATCATCAATAGATTCCTTCATTATAAGACGGTCATGCACGCAGCTCTACTTTTAACCAGCTCATAATGACAGGTCTAATATCTTTACAGAACACCTATTAAGCCTCTGGCTTTGATCCATCGTTGTTACGGACCAAATAAAGAACAAAGCCCCCCCCCCGTGGGTTTCGGTTACGTCATTCGTTTTATGAATCTGTGAGCACAAACACTTCGGGGCACGTCGTCCTCAAAGGCAAAAAAAAAAGTCTGTCAGAGAAATTACGGAGAATGAATGATTTCCAATAGCAAAGTAAGGTCATCTGTGTTTAATTTAGACACCTATAGGAATATGGAAAATCTATGACGTGCATAATCACCTTCTCAGGTCCGACGCCGTGGGCCCAATTCTGCTCATTGATCACGGCGGCCGGCGTCCTCTGGAACACAGACATCCCAACATCCAATAACCGGCAGCGGGAGGACGAGAGACGGTCGAGCAGATTAACACTGAGCGACTGATGAATGTTCTCCCACCGTCGCTGATTCATTTCATCAATTAATTTCATCAATTACCTGAGACGGCGACGTCGGCGGAGGGAGAGACAGAATCACAACACAGTAGGAGTATCAGATTACCACTAATTATCTACAGCCTGACTTTTGATTAATGGATGCTGATTAATCAGAGATTTTACCAGTTTCAGCCAATAAATGTTGAGCGAGGTTTAAACGTGCAGAGGAGTGTACCTACGTGGATTTGTGTAATTTTTTTCAGGCTCTGGAATAAATCCTAGTCGCTTGGTCACTTGGCCAAAGCCTGTCACCAGATTAGCATAATAGATAAGCTAAATGAGGAATGCTGACTTGTTCTCATCTATCTTCTCTCACTGAGGTGTTTGTACGTGTGTTGAGGTTTAAATAACATACATATTTTTTGCATACTGCTTCCATCATCACGGTTTGGAAACAGACGGATGAGTCACCGGTATCGCGATCAAACACGGCTGTCACGCGTCACGTCTTTCTCCGTGTGTCTTATCATGTGTCCGCCTGTATGTGTGTCCTCGCTGCCCTCCACACCGCACAGACGGCGGCCGTGACAGCATCGTGTTTATGATCCACCGCAGTCGATTCATCATTCGGCTGAAACCTGGGGAGCTCCTCTCTGCATGCTAACACCCCCCGCTGATCCATTCTCTCTCCCAGCTAACTTAGATTGATAGATTTAGGCAATGGCCAAATGGCTTTTAATGAAAAATTACATCTGGTTCAGTCAATGTCGGTGACTTCTAATATAATAGATGTGATGCAGATGCTTTAATTGTCACAGTATTTGTTGTGGAGCGCAGATGTACTGGTAACACCTGAAAAAAATCTATAGTTTTATATTCACGATGGATGAAATGACTACATGTGACGTTTGAGGGGTCACAGAACTCCCCAGTTCCCAACAGATCTGTGGCCTCTTTTAGCTCATTGTTTTTGGTGCAACTCAGCAACCGGGTCTCCATCAGTGGCAGGAGACAGGTGGAGCCCAAAACGGAGCTAAAAGACATGAATATTGGACATACTAGGTGGACAAAAACAGGACTCCAACTGAACGTGTAAATGGAAGTTGTTTTTTTCCTTGTTTAATTTTCAAAAGTTTTTTCAACAGTCTGTTCAACTTTTTAGACTTTTGGTGTCTTTGGGAACAAATTATATGTATAATATAAAATATATCATATACATTTACACTACACTGCCTTATGAGAGCATGTATACTTGTCATGGAGTCTTCCTCCATTCGCAGTGTGTAATTTACTCGACTCTGTTGATGTATATAATATACAACATAAACTATAACTTTATCCATTTTTGAATCTGAATCTTGAAGGTTTCCCTGTTAAACATTAACACTGATGCATTGCTTTGCAGAGGAGCAGCAGTGTGTGTCTGGGGTGCTGGAGTCTGGCAATAGCAGGAACAACGGCGGTAAGCCACGGAGCACCCGGCCATTAAATGGCTGTGACGGCTCACTGAGCTGCTGCCAAAACAAACCACACAGAAAATGACCAGAATGCATCTGGGGGCGCAAAGGTGCAACGAAAAGATAGAGCGAGGACAGGGTCTGAGGTGGCTGGGGCAACGGGGGCTTGTAACAGTGGAAAAATGACACTTATTGCTGGCCAGAGGCCAACAAACACAGACGAGGACAGAGAGGCGAACAAGGCTAAAGACAGCATGATGGGGGGAGGAGGGGAGCAGGGAGGAGGGGTGTGCAGGTTACTGTTTCACACACACGCAGGATAAACCAATGCATAAACATCCAGGGCCAGCAGCAGAGAAAGGAAAATGCAATTTCTCAAACAGTGGATTGAGGCTGCAGACATTAGTGGGTCCAGTGCTTCGTGGCTGGCAGCCAGGGGGGGCATCACTGACGCTTGTTAGGAGACTGTGGAGGGTGGCAGCCAAAAGTCTGCCTGTGTTTGCCCGGCTAATATGGGAGAGGTTAGGAGCCAGGGAGGGTTCATTACCGCAGCCATCACTGCACCTCCATCTGAGCCAACAGAGCCGGAGAAGGAGGCAGTGCCAAGACACGATGCTAATGTTACACCGAGAGGTGCAGCCAGAATGACTGCAGCTGCATGGAGACGTACGGGAGGACGGAGGAGACGCTGAGGACGGAGGGGACGCTGCCTGGTCCAAACATCCCTACAGGTCAGCAGAACCGGGGATAACAGTTCTAGAAGTCCCAGTGAGACGTGGAGGTGGAGGATGGAAAGGTTTGGAGGTGGAGCTCTGTCATATTCAGCCTCTTTCAGTCACCACCCCAACATGATTTAATGCAATAAATATCAATACAATAAAGATAAATTACATCCATTTATCAAAAGCACTTTGTGAAGCTGCAGTATTTGATGGCGACCCCCCCCCCCAATGATGCACAAATATGCCACACTGGTACGACATGAACAATTATAGACCATTTAAAACATTACATTACATGTTCAAATTAATACGAGTTCCATTAGCAGTTACAATTTAATTGAAAAGAATGATTTAAAACAATATACACAAATCCTTTAATGATATAAACCAATTCAATGTTTCTATTAAAGATCATATATAATGTAAAGAATATCAACGGTTGATTATAGAACCCCTGCTTTTATTTTTGTGCTCATAATAATTCACCCTGGAGGGACCAGAGAGAAAAACAGAATATCAAATGTGTGCGTACGAGATAGTTTGTTCCCACGATTTCATGAATTCATTCTCACGTTTTGTAAAACAAATTCCTTACAGAAGGTTACGAAAGGTTGAACTGCAACTGTTGAGTTTCCAAACCGAAACACATGATCACTAAGTAATTAACTACATGGTACATAATGATATTATCAGATTATAGGAGAAAAAAAAACGTGATTACCTTTGTTTTTCATTGTCAGTTCAGTGCAATGAGTAATATGAAGTGTGATAACATGTACAGAAGAAGAATCATAATCATAATATAGCTCCATCTTATTGTATGTTTCCTGTTAGAGGGAAGAACACTGACACACTTATATATATATATATCAAACTATCTCGTACGCACACATTTGATATTCTGTTTTATATATACACACAGAATATAGAACAAGATAACATCAGAATGATCAATGGAAATCAGAATCATTATCCATGGAGGTCTGGATTCAGAATCATACTCCAAATAAAAGTGGACAAATCAGATCACAGGCTGATCCAACTTCTGTGGAGATTCCTGAAGACATGTCCAAATGAGTCTCAGTAGTGTGTGTCCTCCACGTGCCTGTATCACTCCCTACAACGCCTGGGCATGCTCCTGATGAGACCACGGATGTTCTCCTGAGGGATCTCCTCCCAGACCCGGATCAAAGCATCGGTCCGCTCCCGGACAGTCTGCGGTGGACGTGGTGTCGGCGGACGGAACGAGACGCGATGTCCCGGATGTGCCGGATTGGATTCGGGTCCGGGGGACGGGCGGGCCGGTCCGGAGCGTCGACGCCTTCATCGTGCAGGAACCGCTGACGCACTCCAGCCACATGAGGCCGAGCATTGTCCCGCATCAGAAGAACCCAGGACCCGCTGCACCAGCAGATGGTCTTCAACGGGTCTGAGGATCTCATCCCGGGACCTAATGGCAGTCAGGGTACCTCTGGCTAGCACACGGAGGGCTGCGCCGCCCTCCGAAGAAACGCCTCCCCAGACCGTCGCTGACCCGCCGCCGAACCGGTCCCGCTGGAGGATGTTGCAGGCAGCAGAACGTTCTCCACGGCGTCTCCAGACTCCGTCACGTCTGTCACATGTGCTCAGTGTGAACCTGCTCTCGTCCGTGAAGACCGCAGGGCGCCGACGGAGAAGCTGCCGATCTCGGTGTTCTCCGGTAAAGTCCGGTCTCCCCGCACGGTGTCGGGCTGTAAGCACAGACCCCACTTGTGGACGTCGGGTCCTCGTACCGCCCTCATGGAGTCTGTTTCTGACAGTTTGAGCAGAAACATGCACATTAGTGGCCTGCTGGAGGTAATTTTGTAGGGCTCTGGCAGCGCTCCTCCTGGTCCTCCTTACACAAAGGAGCAGATAGCGGTCCCGCTGCCGGGTTGTTGTCCTCCTACGGCCCCCTCCACGTCTCCTGGTGGACCGGCCCGTCTCCCGGTATGTCCTCCGTGCTCTTGACACTGTGCTGACAGACACAGCAAACCTTCTTGCCACAGTGTACATTGATTTGCCATCCTGGATGAGCTGCACTACCTGAACAACTTCTGTGGGTTGGAGACACCTCATGCTCCCTCTAGTGGTGAGGACACTGGCAAAATGCAAAAGGGACCAACGATCACCCAGAAAGGACGAGGACAGAGAACCGGTCTGTGGTCACCACCTGCAGAACCGTTCCTTTATAGGGTTGTCTTGATAATTGCCTCATTTCCACCTGTTTGTTCCATTTGTACAACAGCAGGTGAAACTGATCCTCAATCAGTGTTGATCCGAACTGGACAGCTTGATTTCACACAAGTGGGATTGATTGGAGTTACATTGAGTTGTTTAAGTGGTCCCTTTATTTTTTGGAGCAGTGTATATATATATATATATGTATATACATATATACGCTCACCAGCCACTTTATTAGGTACACCTTGCTGGTACCGTTGGACCCTTTTGCCTTCAGAACTGCTTTAATTCTTAATTCTTGGTGTCGTAGATTCAACGAGCTGCTGGAAACATTCCTCAGAGGTTTCGCTCCATATTCACATGATGACATCACAGGTGCTGCAGATCTATCAGCTGCACATCCGTGATGTGAATCTCCCGTTGCACCACATCCCAAAGCTTCCATTAGATGGAGATGTGGTGACCGTGGAGGCCGTTGGAGTCCAGTGAACTCATCGTCATGTTCCAGAAACCAGTTTGAGATGATTTGATCTTTGTGATGTGGTGCGTTATCCTGCTGGAAGCAGCCATCAGGAGACGGTCCACTGAGGACATAAAGGGACGGACACGGTCAGCAGCAATACTCAGGTAGGCTGTGGTGTTTACATGATGCTCAGCTGGTACGAAGGACCCAAAGTGGGACAAGAAAATATCAAACCGCCACCACCACCACCATCACCACCATCATCACACCACCACCACCACCACCATCACACCACCACCATCACACCACCATCACACCACCACACCACCATCACACTACCACCATCACACCACCACCATCACACCACCATCACACCACCACACCACCATCACACCACACCACCACCACACCACCATCACACCACCACCATCACACCACCATCACCACCACACCACCATCACACCACCACCACCATCACACCACCACCATCACCACACCACCATCACACCACCACCGTCACACCACATCACCACCACCACCAGCCTGTACCGCTGATACGAGGCAGGATGGATCCACACTTTCATGTTGTTGACACCAAACTCTGCCGACCACCTGAATGTGGCAGCAGAAATCCAGACTCATCAGATGGAGATGTTACTCCGATCTTCTCCTGTCCAATGAGCCGGTGTGAATCCAGCCTCAGTTTGCTGTTGTTAGCTGACAGGAGGACCCGGTGGTCTTCTGCTGCTGCAGTCCGTCTGCTTCAAGCTTCCAGGTGTTGTTCAGATCTTCTCGGTTGGAACGAGTGCTTATTGGAGTTACTGTTTCCTTCTATCATCTCCAACCAGTCTGGCTGACCTCCTCTGACCTCTGACCTCTGGCATCAACGAGGCATCAGAGAACTGCAGCTCACTGGATATGTTCTCTTTGTCGGACCGTTCTGTGTAAAGCTAGAGATGGTTGTTCATCAGTAGATCATCAGTTAGTGAATATTCAGACCAGCCCGTCTGGCTCCAACAACCTGCCACCTTCAAATCACTGAAATCACCTTTCTTCCTGTTCTGATGCTCCGTTTGACCTTCAGCAGCTCGTCTTCACCGTGTCTACATGCCTCAATGCATTGAGCTGCTGCCATGTGATTGGCTCATTACATATTGCCGTTAACAAGCAGTTGAACAGGTGTACCTAATAAAGTGTCCGGTGATATATATATATATATATATGTAGGGGTTGAGAGACATATATATATATATATATATAAATACAGGGCTCCGTTGAACAGATCCATCCGTGCTCTTCCCTCACGCTGACCTCGTCTGTTGCACTCATGTCCATCCGTCCGTCTCCGTCCCCTGCAGGACGTCTGTTCTCTGCAGCTGAACGCAGGTTTTATCCCTTTTCAGAGCTGCTTCATGTGAACTGGAGGCGCTTTGCAGTTTTTTACAAATGTGGGCCAACTCGGGAGACGTGCTGTGTAATTGGCTGGTGGATTAAACGGGAGTCTTGTGTCTTTCTCATTACTATTTCATGAATTTCAGTTTTGATTTATTTATGAATCATGGATCTGGAACACACCGATCCATGGGACAACAAGTTAACACTGGAACATTTATCGCCACCAAGAACCCAGGATGTCGCAAAACAATATATATATATATATTACTGCAAACTAGAATAAATGAATGCCGTGGCTGTGATGTTCAGACATGTTGATCAGGACACACTTTCTTCATAGAAAGATTCATATTCCTGCTGCGGAGAAGAACTCCTGAACAGACTAATCATCTCATCAGAAACTTCACAGGCGCATGCATCTAATCACGATTTACTGTCTGAATACTTTAGAAATGCACACTTTTAATTATTGATTCTAATAAAATTGCAAAGCTGTATTAAACATATCTGCTCACTTTGTCATTATTGGAGGTTCAGTATAAATTGAGTAGAAAAAAATGGCATATTTTATCCATTTGAAATAAAATCTACTCCATGATAACAAATCATATATATACTGAGATGTAGAGTGACATAAATATATAAAGAGAGAGAGAGCTGAGCTTTGTTTGAAAGGAATAACACTTAATTTTTAACAACATAATCTGGAAACTTTCTTGAATGTAATTAATCTGTAGAATGTAAAACATGCACTGACAGTGTATTTGACTTGTATCCACGGTTACAATATAATATCCACAATTAAAGCATCACTCATTATAGTTAAGTGTTGGCGCAGTAAAGTAAAGAAACTGGTGGGTTGAATTCTAAAGAACGTAGCTATGAGACAAAACACTTCTACTTTATTAACATTATTTAATTAAACCCACAATCTTTCTGTGACTGACGTTTCTTTGCTGCATGAACCTTTTCCCGACCAGCTCAGAACAAGTTCGTCCTTTATTCACGGGAGATCACTGTGGCCACTGAACACAGCCCCGTGTGTAATATTTGACTAAAGATATTGTATATAAATATAATTTCTGGGTGACAACATTGATCTGCATCACAGACTGGAATTTAATCTGTGCGATAAGGGCGATGAGAGAAGCGTTTTGCAGCAGTAAATCCAAAGATCATATCCTTTACTTTTATCCTGTAGTCCGATGCAATCTTTTAAAAGAATTCAGTCGGAAACAGCTCCACGACTGGAGGGTCAAAATGACACTGAGGCTGCAGAGGGAAACATTGGTTGTGTGTGCTTGATAAAACTGATGATTTGTGTCCGCCTGGTCTTCAAACTTGAATATGAGGAGCTTAAGGGATGGATGGTGACTCAGGCAGCTTGTGAATATTTTGTGTTTCTTTTTCCAGCTGTCTAATTGTGGTTACAACACCCAGCACATCACGCAGACAGACTTCCCGCCAGAAGGGGGCGCGTGTCTGCAGCTGTCACTGCTGCTTTAACAGTCAAACACGATGTGTGCAACTCATGCAACTCTCAACCCCATCTGTGATCCGAGCTAACACCGCCGCGCTCGTTTCCACGCACACACACACTGTCGGGGTCCACGAGGACCGCCGGTCCTGTTTGGAGAGCTGGACACCGGACCGCCGAGATGTTTGAGGAGGGACTACCAAAGAGCCCGCTGGCAGAGGGTGGAGGTCGCAGCCAGAGCAGCAGAGGTAATGTGGCTTGTTGTGGTGGAGCGGAGGCCAAAGGGCCGTGTCTCGGATAACCGGAGTGTGTTTCTGTGCCGGCTCGTGTGGACTCTGGCAGGCGCAGCCCACCGCGGCGAGGGCTTGTTTACAGTCTGCGTGTCCATACGGCAGGGAGAAAGAAACAGACAGTCGCCCTCCACCAGCCGCCACATACACAACGTCCAAGCTGTCTGTCCTCTCCGGCCAAGAGACGAGCAGCACGCAGACACACAGACGGTCTGAGAGTGAGCACGGACAAAACATGGTGGACTCTGTGAGTGTTTGTACTCTAGGGGACGTAAAGTCATAGCAATGCTTTAAGCTAAATAAGTCTTCATAACAAGTTCATTTTAGACCGTGCAAGGCTCGTTTTATAAATCACGTGGATGGAAGTAATCTGGAGTAGGGATGGTGAATAATATCAGGGTGGAGTGAGGCAGCGATCATCAGGCCGAATCATCTCTGCTGGACAAAACAAATCTTCTTAAAAACCTTTTTCATACGAAAAATGAAAAATGAACATGGTGACTTGACGTCGTTGACAGATTGCTGAAATTGCAACAGAAAAAATATCTTTGTTGTTGTGCATCCTGCTGTCACATCATGTTAATTTCTGAGGATGTGGACAACCATTGCTGAGAGCCATCTTATTAAAGCAAGTGTGACGGGAATCAAAGTTTTGCTTGAGCAACAGATAAACTATCATTAAAGTTGTGTTGCTCGGCAACCGCTGAACTCCTGAGAACACAAGTTATTAAATGTTCATGACATCCAACCAAAATACTTTTCCTCGATAATTCATGCTGTCATTTGTGCAGATAAAAACAAGAGGACAAATGTTAGATTTGGATAAACGCGTTCACAAAAACGAGATGAGCTGAAAGACTCGAAGACGAAGCGAACGATTATGAGACCGACTCACGTTGAGGTCAGGGACGTAGTAGGATCTGTTGAGACCACAGATCACACGTGGACAGCTCTACGTGTATCTCCCTCCTCCTCTCAATGCAAATAAAGACATTGTGTAAATGTACAACTAAATTAAACACACTGAGACACTGTTTCTCACTAAGCCTCATTTTAACACTCCGTCGGTTCGGAATAAATGACGTATTTCACCTTCACTATAGTTTGTAATTCAACACCTGAACTGTCAGACTCAACCGATCCGGTCCGTTCAACATCCGATCATTGAATTATTCCAGCGGGTTTTGAGAGGGTTGGGTTCTGCACTGCTTTGGATCAATGAACTGTGCAGAGCTTTTTCCACAGCTTTTTTTGGGGAGGGGAGTAAACAGCTGCTTTAGAGCCACCACCTCAGGTTGCTGTAAATCTCTCCTACTTCCTGAACAGTTCAGCTGCGTTTGCAACAGTCACACAGGACAGATTTACCTGCAACAACAAAAAACCTTCAGGAGTAAGAGCTGTTTAAGTGGAGGGAAAAAAACACTCAATAAACACACCGATTCTTCTGTCCAGCAGCAGCAGTGAAGAATAAACACTGTGTTCAGCAACAGCTGCAACTTCCTCACACGCTTTTAATTTGAAAATCCTTTACGTCTCTATGGGGCCAAGATGGCGAACGTTTAGGGTGGAACGTGTTCAGAGTTTCACACTTCTTCTTTGGAGCGTTCTGAGTGCTTCATCCTGGTACTGGTAGTGTTCTGATGGTTCTGTACTGACAGTTATAACACTGATGTACTCAGAGTAGAGAAAGTTAGTACACAAGTACAACATCTGGAAAACAAGTACAACATCTGGAACACGAGTGCAACATTTGGAACACAAGTACAACATCACATGGAACACGAGTACAACATCTGGAACAAAAGTACAACATCACATGGAACACAAGTACGACATCTGGAACACAAGAACAACAACATCTGGAACACAAGTACAACATCTGGAACAAAAGTACAACATCACATGGAACACAAGTACAACATCTGGAACACAAGTACAACATCACATGGAACACAAGTACAACATCTGTAACACAAGTACAACATCTGGAACAAAAGTACAACATCACATGGAACACAAGTACAACATCTGGAACACAGGACAGGTGTTGTTGCCATACAGGTGCAGGCTGTCAGTGTTTTGTTTCACCGCTGTGTGTGATTGGATGAGCAAAGGAACTGCTGACTCATCAGACAACTTAAAACAAGCATGCAGTATATTTTCCACTTATTAGTTCAGAGGGAGACAAGAGGGAGATGAGAGGGAGAAGAGAGGGAGAACAGAGGGAGAACAGAGGGAGAAGAGAGGGAGAAGAGAGGGAGAACAGAGGGAGACAAGAGGGAGAAGATAGGGAGAACAGAGGGAGACAAGAGGGAGATGAGAGGGAGAAGAGAGGGAGACAAGAGGGAGATGAGAGGGAGAAGAGAGGGAGAACAGAGGGAGAAGAGAGGGAGAACAGAGGGAGAACAGAGGGAGAAGAGAGGGAGAAGAGAGGGAGACAAGAGGGAGAAGAGAGGGAGAAGAGAGGGAGACAAGAGGGAGATGAGAGGGAGAAGAGAGGGAGAAGAGAGGGAGAACAGAGGGAGATGAGAGGGAGAAGAGAGGGAGACAAGAGGGAGACGAGAGGGAGAAGAGAGGGAGATGAGAGGGAGACGAGAGGGAGAAGAGAGGGAGATGAGAGGGAGAAGAGAGGGAGAAGAGAGGGAGACGAGAGGGAGAACAGAGGGAGAAGAGAGGGAGAAGAGAGGGAGACAAGAGGGAGATGAGAGGGAGAAGAGAGGGAGAACAGAGGGAGAACAGAGGGAGAAGAGAGGGAGACAAGAGGGAGATGAGAGGGAGAAGAGAGGGAGAACAGAGGGAGAAGAGAGGGAGACAAGAGGGAAAAGAGAGGGAGAAGAGAGGGAGACAAGAGGGAGATGAGAGGGAGAAGAGAGGGAGACAAGAGGGAGAAGAGAGGGAGAAGAGAGGGAGACGAGAGGGAGAAGAGAGGGAGACGAGAGGGAGAACAGAGGGAGAAGAGAGGGAGAAGAGAGGGAGACAAGAGGGAAAAGAGAGGGAGAAGAGAGGGAGACAAGAGGGAGAAGAGAGGGAGAAGAGAGGGAGACAAGAGGGAGATGAGAGGGAGACAAGAGGGAAAAGAGAGGGAGAAGAGAGGGAGACGAGAGGGAGATGAGAGGGAGAACACCTGTGTGTGTGTGTGTGTGTGTGTGTGTGTGTGTGTGTGTGAGGAGACGGCGAAGAGAGTGTGTGTGTGTGTGTGTCTGTGTGTGTGTGTGTGTGTGTGTGTGTGTGTGTGTGTGTGTGTTACTGACACTCAACGTCAGGTTGCTCCCGTGTAGTGACAAGATGTCAGGTCAGTGTGTCACTCTGTGTGTGTGTGGTGTGTGTGTGTTTATCTTGTGTGTGTGTGTGTGTGTGTGTGTGTGTTTATCCAGTCACCTGTGTGTGTGTGTGTGTGTGTGTGTGTGTGTGTGTGTGTGTGTGTGTGTGTGTGTGTGTGTGTGTGTGTGTGTGTGTGTGTGTGTGTGTGTGTGTGTGTGTGTGTGTGTGTGTGTGTGTGTACAGATGGAGCAGCAGTGTCCCTCCAGTTGAAGCCACAGGTCCAGATTGGTCTCTGTGGAGAGGCGGAGCCTGCGGGGCCTCCTGCCCACCCACGTCCTTCACCTCCCCTCTCATCCATCCAAACTGACCAATCACTGAGGAGGAAACGAGCCTCAGCCGTCCTCACTCACTGATCACTCACTTATACAATGTTTGAATCTTTGAGCAACCTCTGCTGATTTCATCCAGGAGATTTTCCAACATCCAATATTTAGTATTTTACCAATTTGAATTATCTGGTCTGTGTTTGATGTAATTTCATAGGTGGGGATTGAATCTATGAAATGAACTTTAATACCTGCTGTTAATCTGATGAGTGTGGCAGCAGAGGATCTCTGAGTGTCTTGATGCAGCAGCCAACATCTGGAGGAATAGTTTTCACTCCGAAGATGATCCACTTTTCGAAGCTCTAACAAAAAATCAGATGCTTAATATGTAATATGAAAGGTGTCGTTAACAGTGAAGATCCCAAAGACACGTTGCATCAACTCCTTTGTGTTTTAGTGTTTTCTTTAGTTGCACTTCTCTCATCAAGATGACATTCATCTGTTTAAGTAGAACAAGTCATGAAAAGTGTCTGCAGTCGACCTGCTCGGCAGCAAACAGCAGATGGATGCAGGTGAACACACTGGAGCATCTATTGGCTACAGATATTTCACTGTATATTGTATTTAGATTCATCAAACAGCATTTCAAATTAACGCTGATGTCAGTGATGCATGTGCCAAAATGTTTCAAACTTCAAGGTTTCCTACTCAGCTCCAAGACTTTTTATTGGGAAGACGTTATGTTCTAGTAAAACTGTAAATATGAAACCTGCGTTGATTAAAAAAAAAAAAAAAAATGACAACAGAAATTCACACCTTCACAGAAGTTTATATTTTGGCTGCAATACCGTTAGTAACCACTTGGAAAGATTAGCAGCAAGGCAGCTGTTTGCTCACATGTAAGTCATCTTGGCTTTATAAGGTGGCGGGAGCTAAAAAAGAAAGAAAACAAAACAAAACAGCTGCTACAAGTTTGAGGTTCTAACTGCAGTTTCAGTCTGAGCGTCTCAGAAACCTGGATTCAGACCGTCAGGGTTTCATAAGTCACATGTAAGGAACCAATCCAGGCAGGGTCACACTGAACATTTGTTCATCCCGAAGCCAGTTTTATTGTGAAACTGAGATGTCTCCTCCTTTCTTGTAGTCCTGTTTGTTGTCTCATTGTGTCCTTGTCTCTCTTCTCTCTCTGAAGATGGCCGCCCACCTCTGAGTCTGATTCCGTCCCAGATTTCTTCCCACTGTTGCCAAATTATTGCTCATAGAAGATGTTGAATTGTTCACTTTCTGTCTATTATGTCTCCGTATTTCTGTTGTAAATACTCTGAGATGACTCATGTCATAAATATGTGCTATATAAATCATTAAAATGAATTTAAGGTGGTCCTGCGATATTGCGTTCACGATAAGACCTTGACCTTTGACTCCCAAAATCAAATCAGTTCATCCTGGGACCCAATTTGCAGAAATTCCCTCAAGGCTTTCTGGAAATATCAATTTCACGATGCAGGGATGGAAGTACGTACGTACGGACAGACGGACGACCCGAAAACATGGTGCAGAGGCACGCAACGATGAGTTGGTTCACAATGTGCAATAATTACTTCCAACTACAAATATGATTATAAAAATGAATATTTATAAACAAGTGGGTGCACATAGTATTGAAAGGATCTCTCACCCTTTCCCTTCTCTAATTGACTTTTGGTTTGTGCAATCTGTTCTTGTTCGGTAATGCCTTTTCCATGCTAAATATGAATATGAAATTTTACGCAACAGCAGGCCGCCAGCTCCCCGTCTTGGTCCCCGCGGTGCTCACACACTACAGTCGGTCGCCTTCCACGACGCCACGGCTGATTATCTGGTTCACCGAGGGCGAAGCAAGGACGAGCAAACATACGGCAACTTTCAGTCTCTGAGTGGAGGAGGCTGGCTCCCCGCCACGCTGCACATTCACATGTTTGCCCTCATCCTCCAAATATCTGCCTTTAATGCTTCCTCTGTCATTAACAGCCTTTGATGCTCCACTGATGAGTAAATTCAAAGACGTTGGCTGCGAGCGACAGAACCTTGAGTTGACTCCAGGAAGAGATGATAAAACATTGTTCACCTTGCAAACTCCTCGCGTCACCTTTCTTCACGGTGTTTATGTGGAACACGCTCGTCATCAGTGCTTTGGAGTTTCAGGAAGTTAAAAAAGTCTTTTGGAGTTTCAGGGCACTGGGAGTGGGAAGGTGTTCACGGTTCTTATGTTGTCTTTCTTCAGGAAAGAAAGAACTCTAAAACAAGATGTTTAGTGCTTTCTGGCAGTGAATTACTTTTTATTTTAAGAGCATAGGATTAGTGTTTATTTAATAACAGTTACGAAGGAAGAAATGATTTTGCAGTTAACTCCTGTTGAAAATGTTCCCTCGCCTTTTAATTGGTCTCCAACAACTCCTGAAAAAATATGTGTCTCTTCAGCTTCGGTTGGGTCTCGACTGTCTGCAAATAACTGCTGAACAAACAGTGAAACTGGGAACCTGAAATCCAACGTAATGAGATGAAAGACGGTGAAAAACTGCCCAGTTTTTTGGAAATCATCATCGTCATCACAACAAGTCGCCTCCTTAACATCCCACAACCATTGAATCAGAAACACTGATCATTGGAGTTACTGGGTTCCACCGTTACGTGAAGGCCGTCGAACTTCTGAAGGACGCCAGCGGTCTTTTACAGAGTGACGAAGATTTGAGCAGCAGGACTGAAAATGAAATGTTTCCGTACGTTGATTCAGTGTCTTCCTGCTGTGTGCGCGCGTGCGTGTGTGTGTGTGTGTGTGTGTGCGTGTGCGTGTGTGTGTGTGTGTGTGTGTGTGTGTGTGTGTGTGTGTGTGTGTGTGTGTGTGTGTGTGCGTGTGTGTGTGTGTGTGTGTGTGTGTGTGTGTGTGTGTGTGTGTGTGTGTGTGTGTGTGTGCATGTGCGTGTGCGTGTGTGTGTGTGTGTGTGTGTGTGTGTGTGTGTGTGTGTGTGTGTGTGTGCGTGTGCGTGTGTGTGTGTGTGTGTGTGTGTGTGTGTGTGTGTGCGCATGTGCGTGTATGTGCGTGTGTGTGTGTGTGTGTGTGCGTGTGTGTGTGTGTGTGTGTGTGTGTGTGTGTGTGTGTGTGTGTGTGTGTGTGTGTGTGTGTGTGTGTGTGTGTGTGTGTGTGTGTGTGTGTGTGTGTGCGTGTGCGTGTGTGTGTGTGTGTGTGTGTGTGCGTGCGTGTGTGTGTGTGTGTGTGTGTGTGTGTGTGTGTGTGTGTGTGTGCGTGTGTGTGTGTGTGTGTGTGCGTGTGCGTGTGTGTGTGTGTGTGTGTGTGTGTGTGTGTGTGTGTGTGTGTGTGTGTGTGTGTGTGTGTGTGTGTGTGTGTGTGTGTGCGTGCGCGTGTTCATCTCTGTTCATCATAATTAACATATTTATTGGTGTTTATAAACACCAATTAAAGAATGAAGTCCTGATGGTTTAGATTTCATTTTACATTCACACTTTGTTAAACACATGCAGATCTATGAATATCCAAATAGTTCTCACTTCTTTCTCCACCTCCATCCATCACTCGCTGACCTTCAAGTCACAAAGCCACCAAATCTTCACCGAGGTCACATTACGGTGGTTATTGTTGTGTGGTGGGACAAGTTAGGACCCAAACAGACACAGAACAGAGATCGGGTCCAAAACACACTTTATTTTCACGAGGAAGAACCAGAGACGGGACTCAGGCGTCTTCACTTCCTGTTTTATTTAGTAAACTCACCTGTCCTCTCGTTTCAGGCGTCTTCACTTCCTGTTTTATTTTGTAAACTCACCTGTCCTCTCGTTTCAGGCATCTTCACTTCCTGTTTTATTTTGTAAACTCACCTGTCCTCTCGTTTCAGGCGTCTTCACTTCCTGTCCCTGTTGTTTTCCCGCCCTGACTGTTTCCACCTGCGTCCGATCGTGTCCCCTCCGTCCTGTGAATATAACCTGTCTTTCTTCCTCTCGTGTTCCACTTCGTTGTAGTTTTCGTGCTCTTCGTACCAACGTTCTGGTTTTGAACTTCTGGACTGAAAAGCTGACCGATTCTGGAACTCGTTTTTGTACCTTTTCAGTAAGATGTTGTTCCCTGATCTTCTGTCTGAGAGTCGTGCTTGTAGAGTCCGACACTGTCTGCCCCGTAACATTTGGTGGATGTCATTAGCTAATGAATAGAGGAATAATCGCCTGCTGCTTTAAAGTCCAGACAAAAAAAGAGGAGTGACTGTCATCTTCACTGCGAGCTGAATCTCTTTGGGTTTTGGAGTTTTGTTCAAACAGAACAGGACCACTGTGCTGAGCTTTACTTTACTCTGCACATCTCCTACATTCAAACCCTCCAATGAAAACTCTGCTGGACGACTGTAACTTCCTTATTACAGCTGACTCAGCAGGTCGTCCCTGAGACGTCTACAAATGGTCCACAGCGGCGCGACACATCTGTCAGACAGATCCAGCAGAGCGACTCTCATTACGACCATCTCATCCTCTTTACGTCGGCTTCCCATCACGTTGCTTCAGTTTAACATTTGCGTCCTCACATGTAGGTCCGTCGTCTGTCTGTGACCTGCTCCATCCTTACATCACCAGCAGGTTACCAAGGTTACCTGCCCGGGGTCACAGGCTAACTCTCACTCTCTTCCTATAGATGTACCATCCACAGTCTCATTTGATGCAGCTGAACACGCATCGAGTCAACTGGCCTTTTATTTCTTTATAAGAAACATATAAAACAAACTTTAAGATGCTCAATTGGAGAAACATGAATCATCTGCAAATAATACACCTGCATCTTCTATCTGTCACAAACTCTGCATCAGCTGATCCCTAAAATGACCTTGAAGAGGACAATTCTGCGCAAAGAAACGAAACAATCAGAAAATAGATGAAAACGTGAGACGAAAGAAGGATTGCATGGTAAAGTGTGTTACCCCACGTTGGTCGTGTTAAAAGCATGAACCCTCACACAAATGGACATCTGCTGACAATCTAAAAGAATCTATAATGCATATAAACAAATCAGGAGGAGCTGCTTCAATCCAAGATGACGCAGCAGCGAGTGGAGGCGATCAGAGAGGTGTGTGGACGTCGAGGCAAATCTCTCCGTTCCTTCGCCGTCGCAGCGTTCAGCCGCCATTTATCTCCCACTTTAACCTGTCCTCCGTGTCTTAGCACCAGAGAGGAAGAGCGCTACAAGGGAATCGCATTAGAGAGAGGTGTGTGTGTGTGTGTGTGTGTGTGTGTGTGTGTGTGTGTGTGTGTGTGTGTGTGTGTGTGTGTGTGTGTGTGTGTGTGTGTGTGTGTGTGTGTGTGTGTGTGTGTGTGTGTGTGAGGGGGGGGGGGTTCTCCTTTAACCACGTTGCTTTTGTTAAACTCTCTTCACGCTCCATGTGGCACCGGGCACTGAGGTAATTTCACACCTGACCGGCCTTTCGCCAGCTCCACCAACCGGTGTTGGGCACCCCGACGGGGTTGCCATGGAGACAAGGTGGAAGCTACTGCCAGTGTCAGCCTGCTAAGTGACTGTTTAACATGGAACGCAGCACGCTGCGTCTCATCTGTTGGTAATTTGACTCCCTGGGCTGTTGGAAAATATGTCATTATCACAGGTGTCCGTACAGGCGGCGTGAAGGTTTAGTATTTTATTATCTGCAGGCTGAGTCACAGCAGGGTCACATGTAAAAGGATTTATGGATGCACTGAGGACGTGGTTTAGTGGGGATGAGACGCAGCGGACACACAGATCCCTCTGCCTTCTATATAATGCTTCAAAACGTTTGCACTCAGAAGTGATGAGTACTCTCTCATGTAAACAGTACACTTCAGAATATTCAGTCTTTTATGCTGTCTAGCGTTGAAAGGTATCAGCTGCCTTTATGGAATCATATACAGTCAGAATACTTCATAAACAAATGCAGACATAAAATCAGGACTGGACACAATTATTGGCACCTGTTTAGTTTCTCAAACAAAATAGAAAACAAATATTCAGCTGTGTTTATTTATTTTTCTTCACGTGATCTGAATGAACCAATAAATTATAGTTGTATTGTATAAAAATGGGCTGATTGTGTAACGTTTATTTTTCAAAGACAGGAGAGCTGTCTGAGAGCATGATACATGCTATAATGCAAAAACATGATTCTACAATGTCTTTGGAAAATAAATAACCTTTCAAATGTTTCAAATGTCCGTTATCAAGAAGTTTTACAAACATAAAACTGTTCAGACGCTTTCTGAGAAGAAACTCAAAGAGAGCAGTCTGCTCGGGCTGGTGCAGATTGTGGAAAATAAAATGTAAAACATTACATTTAAAAAACTTCAGGCTGACCTGGAGCTATGTATATGATAGAGGGCTGGAGTAAACCCATATCGCAGCTCGCACAATAAACCAAGTACATAAGCCACTGACAAAGGACGAGCCGCACTCACTGCATGGATACATCGTTCTGGCTGCGCTCCATAGGTAATCATTTCCAGTCATCGCATCCTACCGGGCGCAGACCTCAGGTTCATTTTGAATCTGTCCGAGCAGCCTTTAACCAACCTTCAATGTCATCACACCACCCGCACCGGTCTCCGATCGCTCCGCCCCTCACAGCCGCTGTGCAAACGTTCATTTGGCTTTCCAAACTATAATCACAGCGAGTCGCACACCAGAAGGCGCAAACAGGCAGCAAAAACTTGAACACGTCAGCCAAAGTAGAGCCTGTTGTGAATGTAGTGCATCGGTTTGTTTCGAGACGATAAAATAAAGCCTGCGGGGGACAGAACAGTGGCGGCTCCATCACGCTGCGAGGCGGCTTTGTTTCCTCTGGCACTGGAGGCACCGCACGTATCAAAGGAGTGACGAAATAAGAAGATGGCCGCTGCATTTCAGAGTGAAATGGGTCAGCCAGCGTCAGAAAACTAGGTTTCAGGTGAAGGTGTTGGGTCTGTCAGCGAGAGAACGATCCACACTCAACACTCAACAATCCAGCAGCTGGTTCAAAGGAGAAGATGGGCTGCTTTAAACTGGCGAGCAACGAGTCCTGACCTACATCTTATTGAAAACCCGGGGAGAGACTTAAATCTAAATCTAAACCTCAAACAGATGATACCTCTGTGACAGCTGGGAAAGATGTTATTCTTGATTTTTCCATAATAGTAATGGTTGTACTTGTGATGGAGCTCGTTAAGTCATGACTGCTGACGGTTAAAGGCTCAACAGAGCCGTCTCCGAGCTAGTGGAAGTTGACGAGGTTACAGAGGTAGTTTGCCACAAGTGGTGCAGATGTCTCACAACCAAAACCAAGACTTTCTCAAGTCTGTGACTCAAACCAAGAAAAAAAGGAAAGTGACCTCCAGCAACACGTCATCGGGGTCGAAGTGATCGCGGCGGCTGCTTTCAGCACCACGGACAGAGACACTGTGGGGACTCACCGAGTCGCCAAACAGCAAAAGTAGAAGAGGGTCTGAATAAAAGCATCATCATCGTCTCCTTCTTCCGGGCAGAAACCATCCTTGCATGACGTCATTCGTTTGTAATCCGAATAGTTTCTTTCTCAGTCCGTATATGTTATCACTAGATGTGATAGCTTCATTCATCCTGAAGAGACAAAGTCTTCGCAGCTTTCTTTAAAGTTCGCAGTCAGAGCAGTGTTGTTAAAACAATGTGTGACGACGGCTCCACATTTGCAGATATGATGTCTCCACCAGAGGCTTTTCTTTTTTGCTAACGCTTCGTCAGGCATGACAGGTACTCCAGGTAGCTGCAGCTCCAGGTCTGCTGAAGTACAAATACTGAAGTTAACTTGCTGATGCTGCAGATTTTTGCCAACCTTCAATATGGAAAATAGTTTTTGGGTATAAATGACAAACAACAGGGTTAAATGCTGTAAGTCGCTAAATTATCTCAATCAATCGATCAAACTTTATTTATACAGACTTTTTTGTACAGTTTGGTGCACTTCAAAGTGCTTTACAGATGATTGACAGGCCAATAATAATACAGACAGTAGTATTCCAAAAAAATCTAACAAATTAAAGAACAAATTAAAAACAAATGAACTAAGATATAAGACTATTTAAAAAACACTTTGAGACCAATGCACACAAAACAACAGAGATAAAAGAATGAGATAAGAACTAGAAACTAAAAACGATTAAAAAAAATAAGGCCAATGAAATGCATTAAAAAGATAAAAGTTACAGTTAATCAGAAGGTAAGAGGAATTAAAAGTATATAAAAGTAATTAAAAAAAACACTTTGCACTATTGTTTAGTTAGTTTGAATTTAATTATTCTATTCTATTTTATTTTATTATACTGTATTGTATATACTGTGCATTTTTATATTTAATATTTTTTTACTGTTATTGTATTTCTTTCCTATATCTATAAATGCTGCTGTAGCGAAATAATTTCCCATTGGGATTAATAAAGTATCGATTGATCTATCTATCTATCTATCTATCTATCTATCTATCTATCTATCTATCTATCTATCTATCTATCTATCTATCTATCTATCTATCTATCTATCTATCTATCTATCTATCTATCTATCTATCTATCTATCTATCTATCTATCTATCTATCTATCTATCTATCTATCTATCTATCTATCTATCTATCTATCTATCTATCTATCTATCTATCTATCTATCTAAACGGATGATAAAAGTTATAAAAGTGTGGAGGAAAGAAATAAAGAAAAGCAAATAGATAAAAATATATATTTTTAAAGTAGGTATAAGAACATTAAGATATGTCTAACAGCCAGGCTGAAGAGGTGGGGTTTCAATTTACGTATAAAAAGTTCAACACTTCCGGCAGTCTGAGCAACTTTTTCTGCAAATTGTGTGTCTTGTTTAACGTGGCCCTGCAGCAACAACAACAACAACAACAACAACAACAACAACAACAACAACAACAAGTTCTCGCTGTATTCACTTGTAATGTATCTTGATCAAACAGCATGTACAGTATATTCCAGTGTGATCATGCAGGCTGTGTGGTTTGTGAGCTATATGGTAATGTTGAGGCTAATTCTATTTATTTATCACACCTGATGGGCATACGATGAAAAAAATCAAGCATAATGAAGAAAAGGTCACAGGTCATAGAAACAGGCCGTAGGGGCAGCTCCACAGCATCACATGCAGAAAGCCATTAATATGTTCAGAGGCTTCTCCATAATTAGTGCAGACACTGTGTCACAGGCTCCTTTTACATTAGTAGAAAACATACCCTGCCGGAGACGCAGTGTTCTCACACATAATGACAAACAGGAGCGGAGACTCACTGAATGAATGAACGGGTTAACCGTATTAGGCTTTTCATTTCACTAGCACTTCATCATCAGCAGCCTCAGTTTTATTTATTTAGCCTCGAATTGAACACAGAAGTACGAACACAGAGAGGTGACTCGTACGTCTACACAGCAACTGTTCCTGCCATTCAAATACAAGACGAGAACTGCTTGTCATTGTTTTCATGCCTCAGACACCAGCGGATCGTAGCATCATGTTGCATTTGTACTACGCTCGTTCTCAAGAAGAGTTCAGTTCTTCAAATTAGGAACAAAGATTAACTGATGAGTTTTGCAGGGGTCAAAGTTCAGCTCATGCATGTCTCATTCTTGTGAATTAAATATCTCCAACACACATGAAGGAATTTCAAATGTGTCCCAAATGTTTACTTGGACTGAAGGCTGAACTGAATCAGCTTTGCTGGCCAAGCACATGAACAAATCAGGAATCCCTCAAAATCTGTTTTACATATATTAAACATACATAACATTACATCAATTGCATAATAATATACCCATTAATATACCGAAATGATATGGCTGAGATTTTAAGGGATCTAACTTTTTTTTGAAAAAACTTGAATGTGATGATCATATAGTTTTAATCTAAAGAAACAAAAACATTATATCATTTTATTAGATGATGTAATAACTTTTATGAAAAGCAGTATTTTAACAAAGTACAACTAAAACTGCAGCTTTGTTAAAACTATTATGATTTTTTTTTTTTTAAACAATCAGTGCAGGTTCACCAGCATCCCCTGCATGACTACAATGTCCTGCAATTACTACTTAGCAAAATGTATACCATGACCACCAACCATTCTGGATTCTGATTGGTTGAACAAGTTTAGAGCTGGGGTTGTTTCTGTAACCACCAACACCAGGCATACCAAAGGATGAATAACTTCTATTTTGACACCTCGGTAAATATACGCTAACATTACGGAGACGGAGGAAAGGGTGTGAATACGAGACTCTCCTTGACTGTCGCTGGGGCTGTGGATGGTGAATGGCACTCTTCCTCTTCTCCTTCTCCTCTGAGCTTTGATTGGACGCAGAGAGAGTGTCTGTTCTGTGAAGCGGTAGGCCTCCTGCACACTCTCTATGATCAAAACCCACCTTGCAAAAATAATAAGCCGGCTTTACACACACAAATGCACACATATGTGAAAGCGGGTCAGCCATTATCTGGCAGGCTCCGGGCCTCTGGCTGTGTGATCAGGGGTAACAGGCAGCAGCAGGAGGTGGGTGGCTGCTTCCCAACATCTGGCGTCCTCAGGGCCTCTGACCGTAGGTCTTATTCCTCTCACAAATCAAACATCTTCACCTCAAAGAAACGCTTTCGTCCCCTTGAAATGCAAAAAGCACAGCTGAGCCATCGGCGGTAAGACTTTATGTTTAATAAGCTCAAGGCACGGAGGGGTCAACGTGGTGGGCGACGAGCGACTACATGATTGGGAGGAGTTTTAACATTCAAATGACTTTATTAATACCTATATAATAGTCATACCTCATCTTTGCTGGATATTCAAAATGAGGAAGGTAAAATGTGAGTAATTTGTGACAACATTCACAATGTAGTAATAGTATCTATTTTCTTGCACCATATTTCCTTCAACTCAGACTTCGGGGCTCTAACTCATAGATCAGATGGAGGAAACTGTCACTCAATGCTCCCTGTAACGGATCATATGTGTGGAACTGGAGCCAGAGAACAATGGCTTCTTTCAGTGCAGCTTAGCAGCAGTTATCACAGAGAGGGAGGAGACAGACATGAAGAAAATCAGACTGGGAGTGGATTATCTCAGACTGCTTAATGATGCAGTTACACGATGGAAGGAGGGAAGATTACCTGTGTGTCAGAGAGACAGATGCATTTACTGTACTGCTTTTCAAACTCACTCTCAGCCGTTTGGTCAGTTTGGTACCTGTTGATCCACCGTGAAAAGGTAACGAGTTTAGTACTCAACACTAATCTACACTGGACAACAACCAACGTTAAACTGACTGATGCGAGCTACATGTTGGAACAGGGGAAACAAATTCTGGAAAAGTTGTGTAACACTAAAAAGAAACACCTGGTGGAACATATCAACTAATGAGGTTACCATGGCAACAGATCAGTAACATGATTGGGTATAAAAAGATGATTTCAGAGAGGCAGAGTCTCTCAGCAGTGAAGATGGGGAGAGGTTCACCACTTTGAAAGACTATGTTGGAAAATAGTTCAACAATCTAAGAATAATGTTCCTCAACATAAAACTACAAAGAATTAGTGGATTTCATCGTCTACGGTTCATAAGATCATTAAAAGATTCAGAGAATCTGGAGAAATCTCTGAACACAAGGGACAAGGCTGGAAACCAATATTGGATGGTGGTGATCTTCGGGCCCTCAGGCAGCACTGCATTAAAAACACACTATTCTGGAGTGGAAATCACTGCATGGGCTCAGGAACACTTGTGAAAACCATCGTCTGTTTGTCGCTGCATCCACAAATGGTTCCGTAGTAGAAGAGTCTGTTTGCTAAACTGACCTGGCTGCAGTCCTGCCCTTTCCCTTGTTGAAAACATTTGGAGCCTCATGAACCAAAAAATACGACAAAGGAGACCCCGAACTGTTGATAAGCTAAAAAAAAAAAAAATCAGGCGAGAGAGGGACAACAGTTCACTTTAAAAACTCCACCAACTTTGTCTCCTCAGTTCCCAAACATGTTTATTTGTTGTTAAAAGAAGTGATGCAACACAGTGGTGAACATGACCCTATCCTAACTTTTTGTAAAGGAGTTGCTGGCACCCAATTCTACATGTCTTAGTTGTCTTTAGTCTATTTTTTTTTTTGATCAAATATGGGCTTACATGATCACAAATCATCACATTTTTAGTAAAAGGCTTGTAATTCAATTACTTCTGAAAGAAGTAACTAATAACTGTAACGATCATCATTAGTAATCAGTAACTTGCACAATGCTGGTTATTACTGAGATCTGCCTGAAAGTCTGAGTTTCCATCCTGGTAGATCATTGGACATGTCATTCCCACAGCAAGAGAAGGAGTCTAGACTGACTTATGTATAATGTATTAATTCGTCACAACCATCTTTTTAGAATTCATACGGGAGATCAAAACTTAACTTAATGTTTTAAATTATATACAGCAGAGTTTCATGACCAGACAGGTAAAATGTTTCACTTTCTCATTTATCCGTCTCACTGTGCTCATTGCTCCCGCCAATAACTCAACTTTAGGTAGGTAGGTAGGTAGGTAGGTATATACTTTATTCCTACATTTACAGGAGCTGAGAAAAAAAATGCTTTACTTTGCTCTTTTAAGAGGTAAATGTGTTTCTATTCCAGTTTAACTTTAGATCAAATTATTGTTGATCTTTATGTGTCAGCCAAGTATTACCAATTTTCCTATTTAGAGTGTTTTCTATTTTCCACTGAGTATCTAGTGGGTCCACAGCCCAGGACATGTTTCATGAGTCGGGAATACAGAAGGATGTTTGCATAGATTAGATTAGATTTGACTTTATTAATCCCAGATTGGGGAAATTCGGGAGTAATAGTAAGACATACATACCATAATAAAATTAAATAGATATATACAGAGACAATCTCCTCCTCAATGAGAAAAAAAAAAATCTCCTTTTGAATAAATATAACCATGTACATTAGACAGAGACATGATCAAAGAAGACAAATGACAAGAGCACATAAAAGAAAAGAGCATACAATACAGAACAAAAAGGGGCATTCAGATGTTTTTTTTCAATTGAGTCTAGAAGATATGAAACAACAGACATGAAACAAGTCGATAGTTTCAAAGTTGATTTCAAGCTGTTCCAGAGAGTGGTCCTACAACAAGGGGGGTAACAGCAGAGTAAACGAAGAGCTGGCAGAATTCATGTGAAGCCTTAAGACTTAAAGAAAGACTACAGACGAGGCAAAACACTGAACACGCCAATCTACCTTTTGGATTTCCGTCCGTCTATCTTTCTCAGATGAAGCAAAGAACGTTGACTATCTCAAAACAGCACATGTCCAGGTCCACAAATATTATACGGTATTTGAACAGTGTGTTCTTGTAGTCACCATGTTGGATGGGGAGAAATGGGCGGCTGTGCGAGGGTAGATCAATAAATCCAGAGACTCCTCCTGTTGCACGTGAACAGTGCGCAGCACGATTGAGGTATTGTGGGTGAGAAACTTGTGTCTTTTCAAAGCGATGTGAGCGGGCATGTTGCCATGTTGGAGAACCATGTTGCCATGGCGCCACAGTTCAAGTCATTTGCGCCAAATTCTTCCCCTCAGATGCCTCAGAAGATCCCAGTGGAACTCAATGTTGACAGTCTGACTCTGGGGACGAAGTCACGGTGCGTAACCCCTGCAAATATCAAAGAAAATCCATCTGATCTGATGCACCTTTTTTGATTTTGGGCAGTGATGTTTCGCCCCTCAAAGATGCTAATGACACTCAAAAACACCTCTGCAGGGTCTGTACTTTGTTGCCGTAGACTTTCTGAAGATGTTCAAGGGTCTCTGTTGCCCATTTCCTGAGTTTGACACAAAATTGGATGTGGGCCGAACTTGACGAAACAGCGGTGAAGCCTACTTGATAACCCCAGTGAGATACTGCACTCTCACCGCATTGTCGGAGCTTTGTTATAGGTTGTTCGTGCTTTTTTGTAGCAGCATAGTGAGATGCTTGACAGATACTGAGTCAGTCGACCCTTGCAGTGTTATTCTGCATAAATTTGGCACTTTGTGTTACTCAGGTGCTGAGACAAGAGGAGCAGTCTTGATTATTTTTGATTCACCTTTGTAAAGACCTGAGAAAGTTTGATGAAGGCCAAATACTTTATGGCCAGACGACTGGTTCAGAGAATCTCTTGAAATGCCAGAGCTTTTGGTGTGATCCCAGTCAGCTGTGGTGAGTACCCAGAGGTGGCCCTGAACTGGCGACAGGGGATGGTGGCTCGTCCTGGTCGCATCTGAAAGGATTAAAGGATGTGCTGCGGAGGTCTTAGTGCCAGGCACGATTAATCAGAGCATGTGTAACACACAAGAAGATTCAAAGAGTAAGTTAATTGACACGGTAATATCTATCTACCCTTACCTAACACTAACCAACTCACACTAACACTCTGCTAGGCAGCGACTAGAAAGATGGAAAGGAAATGGAGTTCCACTAATTTAGAAGAATTTCACCTGCCTGGAAGGATAGTCTAATATTATATAAGAAAGCTCTTCGTAAGGCCAGAACTTTATATTATTCATCATTAATAGAGGACAACAAGAACAACCCCAGGTTTCTTTTCATCACTGTAGCAGGCTGACAAAGAGTCCCAGTTCTGTTGAGTCCTCTATTCCTTCAGCTCTCAGCAGTAATGACTTCATTAACTTCTTTACTAATAAAATTCTTACTATCAGGGAGAGAATCGGGCCGACCCTTCCTGACACCATCACTGATGTGATGTTAAGCACAGCAGCCCTGAAAGCAACTGTAGGACCAGATGTAAACTTGGAACATTTCTCTCCTGTTGATCTCTCTGAGTTAACTAGAATTATTTCTTCATCTGGATCCTCTAGCTGTCTGTTAGATCTCATCCCAACTAAACTTTTTAAGGAAGTCTTCCCTTTGATTAATACTTCCATATTAGATCAGATCAACCTATCTATTGTAACCGGCTATGTACCGCAGGCTTTTAAAGTGGCTGTAATTAAACCTTTACTTAAAAAGACAACTCTTGATCAGCTGTTTTAGGAAACTACAGACCAATTTACAACCTGACGTTTATTTCTAAAATCCTTGAAAAAGTTGTTTCAAATCAACTTTGTGATCATTTACAAAGAAATTATCTGTTTGAAGATGTTCAGTCTTTAGAGTTCATCATAGCACAGAAACAGCTCTGGTGAAAGTTACTAACGACCTTTTATTAGCCTCAGATAATGGACTCGTCTCTGTACTTGTTCTTCTGGACCTCAGTGATGCTTTTGATACGATTGATCTTACGATCTTATTACAGAGATTAGAAGACGTTACGAGGATTAAAGGAACTGCATTAGACTGGTTCAAATCCTACTTATCAGATAGATTCCAGTTTGTCCATGTCAACAATGAGTCTTCCAGACAAACAAGAGTTAGTTATGGAGTTCCACAAGGCTCAGTGTTAGGCCCAATACTTTTTACTTTGTACATGCTTCCATTAGGAGATGTCATCAGGAAGCACTGCATCAACTTCCATTGTTATGCAGATGACACTCAGCTATATCTTTCTATAAAACCAGATGAAACTAATCAGTTAGTAAAACTTGAAGCCTGTCTAATAGACATAAAGTCCTGGATGACCAAAAACTTCCTGCTTCTAAATTCAGACAAAACAGAAGTTATTGTACTTGGTCCTGAACACCTCAGAAACTATTTCTGTAATCACTTAGTTACTCTAGATGATGTTGTCTTGGCCTCCAGCAAAACTGTGAGGAACCTTGGAGTCATCTTTGATGAGGATTTGTCCTTTAACCACCATATAAAGCAAATCTCCAGAACTGCCTTCTTTCATCTACGTAATATTAATAAAATCAGGAAAATCCTTCCTCAGCATGACACAGAAAAACTAATTCATGTGTTTGTTACTTCTAGACTAGATTATTGTAATTCCTTGTTGTTAGGATGTCCAAATTACTCATTAAAAACCTGCAGCTGATCCAAAATGCTGCAGCAAGAGTACTGACGGGATTTAACAAGAGAGATCATATTTCTCCAGTTTTATCTTCTCTTCACTGGCTTCCTGTGAAATCAAGAATATAATTTAAAATTCTCTTGATGACTTACAAAGTTCTACATGACCAGGCTCCATGATATCTTAGAGATCTTATAGAACCATATAATCCTAGCAGAGCACTTCTCTCTAAGTACGCTGGTCTACTTGTGGTTCCTAGAGTTTCCAGAAGTAGAATGGGAGGCGGAGCTTCAGTGTTCAGGCTCCTCCCCTGTGGAACCAGCTCCCAGTTTGTGTTGGAGGGGCAGAAACCCTCTCTAGCTTTAAGATTAGACTCAAAACGTTCCTTCTTGATAAAGCCTATAGTTAGGGCTGGCTCAGGTAGACCTGAACCAACCCTTAGTTATGCTGTTATAGGCCGAGGCTGCTTGAATTGTTGAATTGTTGAATTGTTGAATTGTTGGTTTCTCTGTATAATATTGTAAAGTCTTGCTGTAAAGACTTTAATGTGTTAAGTGCCATGAAATAACCTGTGTTGTGATTTGGCGCTATATAAATAAAGTTGAATTGAATTGAATTGAATTGAATTGAATTGAATTGAATTGAATTGAATTGAATTGAATTGAATTGAATTGAATTGAATTGAATTGAATTGAATTAACTATCAAAAGCTACTGATTACACAAGGCCATGTAAAACTGGGACAGCATATCCCTGAGTCTCAAGATAGCAAAGTTTGTGTTTTATTCATTATGAATTTAACTTTCCCTTCTTAATCAGAAGATCGAGTTGTTTTTATTTTTAAAGTTTAATAGTTTTACTTTAATGTAAAATGTTAAAATGTGATGTTTGAAAACTTGGGCTCAGATGCTCAGAACTGATTCCCAGAAATGTTCTCTGAAATGAACGTATCTTCTTGAGGTGGGATGTGTTAGTAGCACACTACACAATATGGTTGAATTAAGCTTTTTTAAAACAATGTTCTTTCATAGGTGACTGTAATATAGTGCAGAGATTGTATAACATTGCATTAAATAAAGATAGATGGGTTCCTTTCACAGTGCTGTATGAAAGTGATGGTTTGACAAGAATCACCAACTTTAATTTATTTAATTGTACACATTAACTCATGTCGCCTGTTGAGTACATTTATTAAAACCTTTAAATTAAAAAAATTGTGTTATAAACAATAAAATGACATGATTTGACCTTCTGCAGGTGAAAGAATTGAATATATATATATATATATATTCAATTCTATTGACTATTTGTAGTCAAAGCTCAATAAACTGGGGTTGACTAATGTAAAAGAAAATGTACTTTAAAATGTCACCGAGGTTCACTACGATTCTTACAGACATTATGTTTGTTTGTTCATCTTTCATTTTCCTCTACTCCAGTCTCTCCTCTCTGGCCTCGTTCTGGGCAAATAAGCAGCAGCAGCTAAGTTTAATGATCCCTGCTTGACCCCAGCTTCCCCTTTCCCCTGAGTGTGCCAGGCTGCGAGTCTATAATAGCAGCCTTCATATGTTTAGAGCCACGTGGCTGCAATTCAGCTCCATCCCTTGGCTGTCCACATAGTGCACGGCTCATCAGAAAAACTTCAGCACGCTCAAACTGTGTCTCCTTCACCCCGGCGCTGGCTCCTGTCTCCGGCTCTCTCCTGCCAGACACCGCCAGATCTGGAACGATGAAAAGACTTTTAAACATGGCTGCAGGAGCTATCGCGTAATCAACTTGGCGTTGGCGTGGCGCCCCACCATCGGTGCATAAATTACTGTGGTCAGGAGACAGGCAGATGAAGTGGGTTGTTTTCAGGAGGGCGGTGGAGGAACAGAAAGGAGGATGGAGAATGTTGGAGAAACACTCATCTACAGTAGCAGTGAATTGGATTGAGATCAACCCAAGTGGGGGAGGGATGCTTAAAAAATTCACTCATTTTCAAACATGACCATCACTTTGGAGAGATAACGAGTGTCCTGAACACCGGCTGACAAACCCACCCCCAACCTCCTCCTTTCTTCCCCGTGCCTACGTTAAAGATAACACGAGAAGAGATGAGAATTACCGTCCTTCCTCTGAAATACTGTCGCCAATTAGCACGTTGCATCACCGGCTGAAGGAACTCTTTGGCCCTGGTCCTTTTCACAAAGGTGTCTTTTGATCAACACGTTGAGATTAGTGGTAGTTTCACCTCCGTGTGTTGTTAAAAGCCTCGTCGGGCTTTCAAGGTGATGGAGCTCCAGTTCTGAAGTGTTAACACGTCAACGTGTTCCTTTAATTACCCTCTCGACCACTGCACACGAAGCTGGTAGTTAAGATTCAAACACTAAAACATCTGAATGAACCTCTCAAAGTAAAGAGATTAAGATCCACGCAGGGATCTTTTCTTCCTGCCTGCAGCCTCTGAATAATTATACTTTTATGTGTCAGGAACATGGCACATCTGAGTGTTAGGAGGGATGTGATGCTGCTGTCACAGTAGGGTGGAGAAAAGGCAACTTCAGCCCATGTCAGGCCGGCTATTAGCGAGACTGTCCATGAGACAAGTGAAGCGAAACCATTTTTGATTTCCTCCTGAATTACTTTCTCAGCTGCCGAGGGGCTCTCGGGGATCTCGTGGGGAGAGATAGAGCATCCAGTTGTGTTAACGGAAGCGGGTGGCATTTGATTTGCCACTTTGTTCCTCCTCTCTCGGCATATGTCTTCTAATCTCTAATTTGAGTCTCTTAATCCCACGGCGTACACTCCTGGAATTAGCTGGGGGGTTGTGATGAAAGCACCGGTCTGATCTTCCAGCTCAGCCGTAATTCCCAACCTCCCAGCTTCAAAACATTTCAGATCTGTCAGTGTGTGGGCGCATGCTATATTCATCTTCACACGCACTACATATGGGCAAAGAGGCACAGGCAGACAAACACCTCGATGGGTTAGCCTTTGTCATTTTCTCAGGGTTTGAAATTTGTTGTACGTACAGTCAACATGCAGTGATTCACTGAATCCTGCTACACATTGATATACTTTCCCTCTTATCTGCAGGAGGCATATGGATAAACAAATAGCAGGCTGACCACTGGGAACAGACGGTTTCATACCACGGTGGTCAAACTTTATTCATCGTGGATGCGGCTTGAATGTCAGTGTTTTTGAGATGGAACAAAGATGCATGTTCTCAGTGCAACTGTGTTTATTTTGGAAAGTCTTTTGTCAAACTTTTGCAAAGAATTAATGTGATGCTTTCCTGTCAGTGCTTCATTTCTATAACAAAATGCCTTGATATTTTTTTTCCTACAAAAATTTCAAAAGCCCAAACTGTCTGGTCTGATTCAGTTTTAGTTCTAGTTTTCTTTTTTGTGTTGTTTGTCACTGCAGTACAACCTGATATTCCACAATGCCTAAAGATGCGATACAAAAAATCTTCTATGTTGTATCTTGATGGGAGCAGAAACACGTGAGCCTGGCCGCTCTGACTGTTGCTAACAGCTGCAGTTCTTCTTCTCTGTGAACACAGTCCGGTAACTTGGCTCATATTAGCATTTGTTCAGCCACTCTGAAGGGCGGACCAATCAGTGACCAGTGTTGGTGGTTAATCGCGTTTGTCCCGCCCCTCCTTCCCTGTGAGTAAGGGAACCACCCAAGACCCATGTTCACGAGGTAAAATTAGGTCTGGTTTGAACCAGAGTCCCTGATAACTTTTAATTAAAGAACAGGATGAAAGAGGGACCAGTTTCCACCGTAGACATTAAGCCTTCTCTTGATCAGGATGCTCAGCAGATAAATACATTTCGAGAACATAGCTAAAGTACAAAGTGTGCCAAGAAGCCCTGGTCCAAAGGATGCTTTTCTTTTTTCTCTGGTTGTGGCATATTGTGCCACATTTTCAAAGGCGAATCACTTCTACTACAAACTGCTACAAAATTCTCACCGTTTTTTCTAATTCAAACCACGAAGTTTAGTAACCGAATCAATGAGTGTGGTTGTATTTTACACTTTGATGAACCTGTGTCTCATTATGTCCCTCTAATGAAGTTCCAATGTAGAGGATCCCACTGGAGACCAGCCGCACTCCTAAAGACCAGATCTTATCTCCACTCCAGTCTTTCATTTTACCTCCACCTCCCTGCACCTTCACATCAGGTACTGATTCTGTTCCTCAGTGAAGGATCCACACCGACGGGCCCTCACGTCTTTTTCTTTTAGATCTCTTTGAACAACAGTGGGGACACAGAGTGGAACACACATTAGCCTGGAAATCCAGCAGAAAAGGAACTCAGGTTTGGGAGTATGAGGGGAAGAAGAGTGTGAAAGAAAAAATGATATGAGTAAAAAAGGAACCATTTCTTTGTAGTGACACATGGAACAAGATGTTTCACCAAAGAAAAATGCAAATTGCTGCCAACGGGAACAACATGTACCAGTATCAAACGCTCTTGACAATAAGAACTCACACAAGACATGTCCTAATGAGGAGGAACAAAAAAAAGAACCTAAGACATTTTAATCTTTTAAAACCCCGGCAGGCGGTACGCTGTTAGACAAACCGTGTGTCAGGGTGTTGATTTTTCCCTCTGCGCTCCTCTCCCTTCTTCTACTGGCTCTATTTATTCCTTTCGAGCCCCTGTGGTGTGTTTTAACAAGGTTGTCGCTCTTTGAAGAGTTAGCCCATCACATGGGATAAGGGGCAGACACCAGCTTTAAAGCCCACCCTTCTGACAGACAAAGATCAAACATGCACAATCCTCTGCTACCTATGTGCACACCAGTGAACAGTAAGAGACGCCCGCATGCACAAATCCAACCCATTTGATATTGTTTATCGGTGGACTTCAACCTTGCATTTTGTGGGGAAAGATTACGGTATGTGTCAGTAACCAAGTTACAAGCAATAGTCTTTCAGTCCTTCATGTGATGACAAAATTAGTTTACAGCTCAGGAGTCCTGTTCCCTGAGCTAAGCCTCGAAGGCACCACACACATCCCAAAAAATGACACCAAACACAGAGAGAAGCGCTGACCTTTGGACAAATTTGAGGAAAAATTGTCACTGAATTATTGCATGCTTTGAGTCTAATCATTGAGTTTCATTTGTATGTTTAATACATACATTCTGCATGTTTTCACACTCCTGCAGAACTCCCCTGTGAGGACGCTCCCAGTGGCGCTACATTCAGTAGTATTCAGGAGCAATGATCAAATATCACACTGCTTCTAATATCTGACAACAAAAACACAAAGCACATGTCAATGAGAATGACTATATTAGAAGTTAAAGCAAAAAAGTTGGGACACTGTTAAATGTGATGATTTGCTAATCATGTAAACCCATATTAAATTGAAAATAGAAGAAAGCTAGATTTCAAATGCTAAACCTGAGAAAATGCATTGTTCTATGACAAATATGTGCTCATTTTGAACTGTCTCGCCCATAATTGTGTAATACAAAAGAAAAACATCTAGTGGAACATATCGCAACAAATTAGGTCTGTAACATGATTGGGTATAAAATTATGATCCCAGAGAGTCTCTTATCAGTGAAGATGGGGAGAGGTTCACCACTCTGTGAAAGACTGTTTGGGAAAATAGTTGAACAATCTAAGAATAATGTTCCTCAACGTAAAACTACAACGAATTAGTGGATTTCATCGTCTACGGTTCATAATATCATTAAAAGATTCAGAGAATCTGGAGAAATCTCTGAACACAAGGGACAAGGCTGGAAACCAATATTGGATGGTGGTGATCTTCGGGCCCTCAGGCAGCACTGCATTAAAAACAGACTATTCTGGAGTGGAAATCACTGCATGGGCTCAGGAACACTTGTGAAAACCATCGTCTGTGAACACAGTTCATCGCTGCGTCCACAAATGATGTTAAAACTCTCCAAAGAAGAAACCAGATAGAAACATGATCCAGAAACACCGCCGCCTTCTCTGGACCGAGATCATTGAAGATGGACTGAGGTGAAGTGGACAACTGTCCTGAGGTCTGATGGATCACAATCTGAGATTCTGTTTGGAAATCATGGACGCTGCATCCTCCAGGTTAAAGAGGAGAGGGACCATCCAGCTTGTTATCAGCTCAGTTCTAAAGCCAGCATCTGTGATGGTACAGGGATGCATTAGTGCACACGGCATGGGTAGCTTGAACATCTGGAAGGAAGCATTAATGCTGAATGATATATTCAGGTTCTGGAGCAACATATGCTGCCATCCAGACAACGTCTCTTTCAGGGAAGGTCTTGTTTATTTCAGCAGAACAACGTCCAACCACATTCTGCACGTATTCCAACAGCATGGTTCTCTAGTAGAAGAGTCCGCTGATAAACTGGCCTCCTGCAGTCCAGACCTGTCAATCATTGAAAACATCTGGAGCATGTAGAAAAGAGATCCCAAACAGAGATCTTCATTAGTGTTCCTCAAGAACAGCAGGGAAAAACAATTGGCATTTATGTCTTTAATTGCTGAATATTGATCTGATAACTAGTTGACACAAATACACCCAGTGAAATGTTAGTTTACAGACCTCCACTGTACATTTAATGGCCTGGATACGATTCTCTTCAAAGATAAAAGGACTGTTCTCTGAAAAAAGGTCCAGAATACTCGAAGGTTTTCTCTGTGCATCCAATCCAGTGGAGATCCAATCAACTTTTGCTTGAGGGTGTTCTAATAGGCCAAACAATAGTGTAGTTATCCTCAATAACAAAGAGGCCGGTCATCATATGAGATCACCAAGGACTTCCATTGTTCTACCATTTTTGGGCCTCAACACTTTCAAGGAGCTAAAAGGCTCAACTCAGCAATAAAAGCTGGAGAAAAATCACTTCTAAAAAGAAGCCAGATAGTTTCACTCCAACCTGTTCAGTGCTCTCCGTCCACAGTCCTCACATGTAGCTCGATTTCAAAGGTCATTCATATCCACCAGGTTTCCATCTCTGTCTAATCACCGCACCCTCACAGCTCCAGGGGTTCCCCCCTTCTTTTTGAACAGTCCTTCATCTCTCCTGGTGCAGCAGCTCCATGTGGAAGAGAGCTACTCATTAGATCACCTGTGAGACCATGAGGTCATATGTTGCAAGAGGGCAGACAGCTGAAACCGGCACCGTAATCTCCAGTGAACTATGAATTAGTGAGGCGAGGCCTTTGTGTGATCGAACATGAAACCTTTCTGTTTCTCTCTTCTTCAATTTTAAATGTCTTTTATTCATCAGTAGAGTTGTGTTGTTTTCGCACTGAAATATCCCATTAACTATAAGCCAGTATTGTTTAAATTGCACATTCCTTTTACATCATCCAAACCCACGTGTGTTTATGGAAGGCACGCATTGGCATCACGTTGTCATATATTACTGCCTCACCATCATGGAAAGCAACAGGTGGGCAGCTATGAATGGCTAAAGCTGTGATGCTGAGAAGAAAACAGATATATAAAAAATGTGAAAAAAGAACATCTGATTTGGCAAAGAGGTGTCCAACATACTGGACAGTGAGTGTGTCTGTACTGTACGTGTTGAAACATGCTTTAGGACACAGTGTATGCATCCATACTGCATTTAGTATTATACTGAACAAAGCATGAAGGTGCGGTGCTGTTTTTATTCTGGTAAAAATCACATCGAGCTATTTAAAAGTAAACAGAAAAAAACACAAAGACTTCTAAGTTCAGTAACATGGACAGGATTTATTTATGTCTGTTTTGGTTTTTATACTTTGAGATTGCAAGTTACAGCCGGAGTCAAACTCCTTGCCTGTGTAAATATACCTGACCATTAAAGCTGATTCTGATATCATGAATTTGACCTGGTGTATTACTGCAAAAATCTTACTAAATAAATACAAAAATGTATATTTAAAAAAACTCTGTCTATGTTCTATTTTCTTCATCAGATTATCCTTCACAGAAAAACCACGTGTTAAAACGTGCTGTAAATATTTCACGTTTTTAACTTGTGCAAAAATCCCGTGTACATGTGATCACATCAGTTTTAGCACGTGAAGTTCATGTGTTTTTCTACGTGGTGCCACATGCATCTGCTGTTCATGTCTCTATTATATTTCCTCACAAAATGGACTGCTTCTTGAATGCAAATTATCAGGTCAAACATCTGTAGACTTTCAGACATCATCATGCAGAAATGTATATTTACACTTTTTTGAAAACTGTTGTGCTTCACAACAAAGTGGAATGACAAGAAAGGAGGTGCAGCTGGAATATGGGAGGAGTTATTGTGTTTCTTTAAGAGCACTTCAGTGCTTTTATGACCATCAGATATTGAAGAACAATTCACAGCAATAACTCCACCAACAGATGTGGAGTACATCATAACTGAGCTAATTGACAGCGCATTGAAATGAAACTCGAGTGAGCGAGGGTTTGTTAAATGCCTCTTTCTGTCAGCTGCTCTCTGCTGGCATGTGTTTACATGTTTATTTACTTGTTTGTTTACACGATGTATGTGTTTATTTGCATAAAGAGTAGCGAAGTGACATCTGATTACAAGTTGTCACTGGAGGCACTTGTGGGGATGCATTTTAATACCATCTGTTTACTCGTGATCGGATCACCCGGGATGCATGTTGGTGCTCTCACACTCTCACACTCTTACTCTCACACTTACTGACTCACTCACTCACTCACTCACTCACTCACTCACTCACTCACTCACTCACTCATTCACTCACTCACTCACTCACTCACTCACTCACTCACTCACTCACTCACTCACTCACACACTTACTTACTGACTCACTCATTTACTCACTCACTCACTCACTCACTCACTCACTCACTCACTCACTCACTCACTCACTCACTCATTCACTCACACACACTCACTCACTTACACACTTACTGACTCACTCATTCACTCACTCACACTCACTCACTTACACACTTACTGACTCACTCATTTACTCACTCACTCACTCACTCATTCACTCACACACACTCACTCACTTACACACTTACTGACTCACTCATTCACTTACACACTTACTGACTCACTCATTTACTCACTCACTCACTCACTCACTCACTCATTCACTCACACACCCACTCACTCACTTACACACTTACTGACTCACACTCAGTCACTTACACACTTACTGACTCACACTCACTCACTTACACACTTACTGAGTCACTCACTCACACTCTCACTAACTCACACACTTACTGACTCACACACTCACTCACGCATTCACTCACACTCACTCTCACTAACTCACACTTACAGACTCACACACTCACTCACTCATTCACTCACTCACACTCACTAACTCACACTTACACTCACACACACACACTCACTCACTCATTCGCTCACACTCACTAACTCACACAGTCACTCTCCAAACTATCAAAGATGGTGACGGACAGAATCTGAACTGGAGGCTTCATAACGTTCACAAACCAACGATGACATCACTGCTGGATGATGACATCACTGCTGGTTGATGACGTCACTGATGGATGCTGATTGGTCACAACAGATGCTTTCTCAGTTACTAATGCTGATGTGTGTGATATGTAGTGAGTTAAGTGCAAGCCTCCACAGTGATGTATTGTTGTGATGAATTCTGTCACCTCACATTTCCTCGTCTGTCGCCGTCTCTTTCAGTCTCTCCTCACAGGAGCAACAAGAGAGCAAGCTAACCGTCGACTGGAAGTTAAAGCCAAAGAACTTTTCCTGCGATGGATTTCTGTGGTACTTCGTGGCTGACAGACATCACCATGACACCATGGGGAAAAATGTAATATTTAAAGTAAAATATATGGAAATCAAATTGTCACTTTGAACATGTTTCATCGTGTTCAAAGGAAATTACACCTCAAATTGAAACTTTTACTGTTTGAGGAAAAATCTAACAAGCCTGTACTCCCCAGCCTTAAATGTCAGTCGGCGCTAAGTCAAGTGTTCATCTGGTCACTGCAGCTAATAAACTCAGCTGTTCACAGTCGGATGGTTCGGCTGATGATCAGCTCCGTCGGCTGAGACTCAACTTTTATTTTGTTAAAAAGTTCAGAAGGTTCTATTAAACTTTCTCGCGTTGTTTGTGACTCGACCTGATCCTCCAACCTCACACCCAGTCGCACTCATTCAGATGCATAATGGATTCCTGTAGTTTGGCTGGTGTTAGATGATAGCGATCGACACAACCTCCTGTCAAACACACATGTACGGTCAGCTGGACCGGTGGCCTGTTTCACACTCCGCCACAGTTCGATTTTAAAATGTGTAAAATAATCCATCTGCTCCTTCTCAGAGAGGACAATGAGGCGATTCAAATCCTGAACAACACCAAAAAAACCAGAACTGCACACATTCCCTCATCAGATAAAAGATTCATAGCTGATCTCAGGATGTAAAACTGCAGCCCGGCTTTATAAAATCAGCGTAGCAGGAGCACGGAAACGAGGATAGAGCAGTCAGGATGCACAATGTACAACAAACAGCCGAGCAGGAGCTTTCAAATCACTATCAGAAAGCCTTCCTTGTCATTCTGAGCTCTACATACAACGGAACTAGGAGTGATGCTCCTGTTTGGTGCATACAAAATATGAATATTAAACACAGGTCTTTAAAATGAATATATAAATATACTAATAAAATATGAGTATCAGCATACAATTTTGCATTCTCTGGCAAAATCTCTGACTCCTGATGTTTAACGTTGTTTGGAATAATTGAGTCATCTGATTTTGTATTAGTTTTAGTTGAAAGACATTCTTTCTGTGGGAAATGTGTCATTTACTGGTTTGTACTGTCTCTCCTCGGCTGCTGCCAGTTGTTCTTGCTGAGTCTTCAGCTTTAGCATTAGTATTAGCATCATCCCAGCTCCACTGCAAAAGATGATTCACTCACTCGTTCCATCTGATTTCTCTTTAATGTCACAATATTCTTTTGAAACTTGTCTTGTTTCACATAAACAACAAAAACAACATTTAAACCAACAAACAAAACACAAACTGTGACATCTATTACAGATGCTGTTGACTGTCTAGGTTGGCTAGCAAGGACAAGCTAAAACATGATATTACAGTTACATCCGCAGTTCTTCATAATGTTACATCAGAAAATGTATTTAGTTTTAACCTCGTTTTTATAATAAGAAAAAAATCAGACATCAACGAATGCTTTCGTCGTTATTTTTATCGACTGCACGCGAGAATAAAAAAAATAAAACTAGACTTCCTGATTTTCTGCCTCCGATCTCATGAAACATGTAATAAAGCCTTCTACATGTTCACATGTTGAACCTGACTGACAGCAGACGACGCTTCAGATCTGGATGTTGCTGCAGAGAAGCTCCAGATTATGAAAGCTGGACGTTTCACGCACAGAAGATCTGAACAATCGCCACAGAAAAAACATCAGCATGTCTCAGTGAAGTTGACTTTTGACCTTTTGGATATAAAATGTCATCATTTTATCCTCTTTGACATGTTTAGTAAGGTCACAATGACCTTTGACCTCCACATTCCAATAATCTTACCATCCAGGCACTGCCGCAACATAACGCCTCTGGTTATGAGGGTCGCCGTCGCGGAGGCATAAAACATGTGGATGAAGTGGAGCGTAGATCGGAGGGTGAAGAGATCAATACTTTCACTCTCAGCCTGTCACATCACTCGTTTCACTGCTCTGAAACAGCCGAGCCAATCACAGTGATGCACGACGACAACAAGCCGACCGCTGGAGGTACAGCTTCTCCAGCCGGACCATTTCTGGTGGTTTATAGATATCAATATATATATGTATATGTATAGATGCATCTCTCTCTCTCTCTCTATAGATAGAGTCACATGCATCACGTGGCTGCAGGGATTTAATAAAATGAAGGAGAATCTCTCCATACAGGATAAAGCAGCTGATTTTGTTCTAATAACTCATTTAACAAAACTCCTGCTTTAACCATATTCAACCTAATTTAGTTGTTTTATACCAACTTAAAATGATCTACTGGCTGAGGAATGGGTACTTAAATCAGTTTATTAAAGTTGAATGCATTATTCAATTATGGCTGCACATGTGCTGCATGTTTATTGTTGCAGTTTGTTCTTGTCGGAGCAACCAGAGAGACAGCAGGTCAACTCCATCGTACGTCCACCTGCAGACCGGTGGAACGGTTTAAAACCAGAGCAGGTGTTACAAACAGTGTTCTCATTGGTCCACAGCACTACAAGTGATCACACGTCCACAGTGTAGCTTGAAGGACATCACAAGTGTGCCACAAGATTTTCACCGGAAAAACAACAGCAAAAACATGTACTTAAAATGTTCATAATAATAAATAATAATAATAATAATAATAACACTAAAATCATCACAATAAAAAGGTCATAAAATGATCAGTTCACAGTGATGCAAGATTTGTCATTTTAAACACTGCTTAAAGAAATACTGAAACATCAACATCAGCCTGTAGTTGAAAAGATACTGAGGCTGTTTCATATTTGAATAGGTGCTGAGTTAAGCATACGTAGTTTGATTCATTGTTTACTTTAAGTGTAGTTTTTATCTGAAACTTTGCACAGCAACATGAAACCCCAAAACAACAAGTTCTGCAGGTCATAAATTAACATACTTGAAGTGTTGACGAGAGAAACAGTCAGAGGATCACCAACGTTATTATGACTCAACCCATGTGGAGACATTTCCACTGAGAAACCAAACCACATGGTGGCGCTAGATTTAAAGTCATTGGGGTTAATCAGTACAGGTTGTCATGGTGATCTTAAATAGATGTCAGAGCGACAGACGGGCAGCCATGGAGTCATGCTGCGTTCAAGGCTAATTAAACGTGATGATGCTGATGTTGAACATGAACAGTATGGATGATGATGCTGGCTGGAGGGGGGAAGATGATTTAACTGGTGGCTGAATGGTTCCAGGTTGGTTCCATGATGTCAGGAGTTCAAGCACAGCTCAGCCTTTTTCTGTTTCCTCTTTCAATTGTTTCTTCTTTCTGACATCAAAACAATAAAACGATGAAACAAAACTGTAAGTGGTCTCTAAGTGGAACACCTTAGTGAAGGAGAGATTGATAATCAGGAAGCTTTACCTTGAGCTCTGCACAAGACTTGTAGACATCAACAGTCCAGCCTTCAGCTGCAGATGCATGAACACTGCAGCTACAGTAACGCTGCTTCACGCCGTCTTATTCAATTTGACGAGACGTTCCTCCTGCAGCAGCGCTATCCGGCATGAACCCGCCGGGAAGTTCACGGAGCCACAGGTTGCCTGCGTTCAAACACTGCATCAGGACGGAGGAGTGCGAGCGTCGAGCCGTCGAGTGGCTCAAATTGCCGATGCTGTGAAAAAGTAGAGCGGAGCTCCGGCGTCAGCAGTTTCATCACCGCTATTTCTGACAACAAGAGTATTTTCATCCGATAAGGCTTTGTGTCTCTGCTTGGTTCCCTTTCCCCCACTGTGATGAACGGCGCTACACAAGGTCAACGCTGCCTACGGCTGCATCACACACACACACACACACACACACACACACACACACACACACACACACACACACTGTACATCCCTGCACACAACGCTGGTTAACACAACGACTCAACAGCAGATCCTCTTTGTTTTTACCGTCTATGAGCTGCTGTGTGAGTAATGCAGGAGGCTGAGCACTGTTCAGAGTGGAGGTAGAACAAAGTGATCCTGGAGAACTGGGACACAAACACACAAACACATGAGTTTTAGTGAAAAAGGAAAATACTCTGTTTTTTACTGGGACGCAGTTACACAACATTTTATTTTGAATTATACCTCATATTCCTGATTGTGGGCAGCACAGTGGTGCGGTGGTCGTCGCCTCACAGCACGAAGGTTCTGGGTTCGAACCTCAGTCGGGGCCTTTCTGTGTGGAGTCTGCATGTTCTCCGTGTCTGCTCGGGTCCTCTTCGGGCTCCCCGGCTTCCTCCTGTCGTCCAAAGACATGCATGTCAGGTTAATTGGTGATTCTATAAATTGCCGTTAGGTGTGAATGAGAGCGTGGATGGTGTTTGTTTCAGTCTCTATGAGTTGGTCCTGTGATGGACTGGCCACCTGTCCACGGTGTGCTGTAACCCTGCCTCCGCCCAAAGTGAGCCTGTTCAGGATACAGCGGGTATAGATGGATATTTCTGATTGTTTATGATTAAACGTCTGCACTGAAACCAGAAACACCTTGGACTGTATGTAGTTTCATATGTTTTATTTGTTAATAGAAAAGACACGTATTCAAGTATCTGCAAAAGTGAAATGATTTTATCATCTCTAGTCCACTGCACTTCTTTTATGAACGACCCTCTCACAGAATAAGAAAATCATCCTTTTACCGCCTTCTGTAAAATCACAATGAATTACCACCACCTTGCTTTTGTAAATGTTATATTTAGTTCGTAAAAGATCAAGTTGATTTTTTTTTTTTTTGTCCCACTTCTCACTGAATGCCTGGGCCGTGACATCACAGCTTCCTCTTACAAATTGCAGTGCAGCTGCGCTGCTATAAATAAAATAGAAGCTCATCCCTCCCCATAAAGAGGTCCTCTGCAAACTAAGTTTCTGTTGCTATATTGGGAGCTCATGGGTCAGTGATGTGCAACATATTTATATTTAGTGCAAAGAGCAGCAGTCTGACTGTGGAGGAAGGAAAGAGAAATATGTATTGTTAGAAACAGAAAAATGAGCATAGACTTACAAAATATGGGAATCCTGTACCTGAGAACAGAATCTCTCAGGACATGTTTACATGTTTCATGTGTCTCATTCCACCCAGATTTAAAGAAAAGCCTCGAAGGAGAGCCGAGCAGAGGAGGAGCTGGAGATGTGAACATGCTTCGCTGTTTTCCTGCTCCGTCTTTGACCCGTTGTGTCGGTGCTGGTTGTGTAATGAGAGGTTATTAGCAGCACACTGTATCAGGTTACTGTCAGCTCTACCTCCAAATAATGAAATGGTTCAGATGACACAAAACCTCTCAGCTTGTTTACAAGTCTGATTGTGTGAATGCCAACCGTTGGACTCGAATCAATCACAGAGTTGTCAGAACCGTCTGAACGACTGCCAGAGCTGACAGTAAAAACAAAACAGGGTTTCTTTTAGCAAGAAGAGTCGTATTCAGACCTGTCACTGTTCATACACAACCAGCTGACCGCAGTCGTTATGTGTCATAGTCCGAATCATTTCCATTTTTCAACAGGAACTCACTGCAGAGGAGGAGAGCCCGGGTATATAACAGGGTCTAGCACTAGGACCCAGGGAGGAAGGCAGGACAGAGGTTCTAAAGGGAGGCAGGAAGCTCACCTGGACCTCTTTCCTGTACACCTTTGTTTCAGGCCTGGAAGGTTTTTCATTTGTTCCCAATCTGCATATAGTTTGTAAAATGTTGTTGTAGTTTTCTTTTTGATATTCATTTGCTTTAGTTTCTCTTCATGAATGTTATACCAGAGACTTCTACATTCTTTCTCCACAGCTTGTTCGGTGTTAGTGTCTTCCTGCTGAATAGTTTGGGTCATTATTTCCCTCCAGTGTGGCTGACAGGGAGATTAAATGATGGTAGTCTTGTTTTCACGTTTTGGTCTGAGTTTCGTTAACTGCGTTATATTGTAGTGCTGCAGAATAGTTTGGTTTCGGTCCAATGAGTTAGTTAACAGTAGTGTTGCAGTTTGCTTCCCTACTTTGCAGTTGTCTTATTTTTCCTGTATTGTTCACATTATTCTCCAGCAGCCTCCCAGACTTCTTTATTTTCTTTGATTATTAATGTTGATTATTGATTTGATTTGTGCATTAAGGGCCATCATCCCATCATCCAAAAACATGCACCTCAGGTCAGGTTACCTGGCGCCGCGCTAGTGGCAGCCTGCTGCAGCAGCTCCCCCCTGAGAGCCCCCCTGCTGTAGTGAAGACATTTCCCCTCGGGGATTAATAAAGTGAAATAAAATGTAAAAAAAATAAACCTATAGTTTATTTCAACCCTTCATTATCTCCTGTGTTTAGGCTTCTTTTTTTTTTTTTTTTTTTTTTTTTTACCTTATTCAGTCAAGTACAGATACGTTTTATTTTTTCTATTGTAATAAAACTTGTATTTTTGGCTATGACAGTCTCCAGTTCCACCTTATTTGGACTCCTGTGTGTTTTCTACAGGTCACATCCATAAGGTGTTTTATTAAATTAGGATCGTTTTTATACTATAAAAGTGTCATAAAATGAACAGACAGTTAATGTGTGACAGTTAATCATCCACTAAAATGTCATGATCATGACAGGCCTGCTCTTCCACATGTATGTTACCATCTGGGGGACTCCTCACTTCATCTTTACAGACTGTGTTGTTTAATGGGAGAGTTAACATGACTGAAGGCTCCTGCTGGGTTCACCAACATATCTGTAGGTAATTTAGATAAATTTACAGAATAATAAATAATAATAATAAAAATAGCTGTTTGTTGGGTATTAAAATAGGCTCTAAATATTTATCACATGCAGGAATTAATTGACATTTACTGTCAGCACTCCCCATCAATGGTACCTAATAACAGCATTAATTGACATTGGACCCTTTTTATTTGATATGCAGTAGCCAGACCTGCTGTGTGTGTGTGTGTGTGTGTGTGTGTGTGTGTGTGTGTGATTCTGTTTCCGTGCAGGTGGGCGGGGTTTAATCAGAACAACTGGGAGCACCTGGCCGGTCTCTCAGGTGTAAATAAGAACCTGATCTGTGTCTCAGCTCTCCATCTCATCCACAAACACAACAGCTGGCACTCTGATCAGACCGACAAACACGTCACACCTTTAAGTAGATTTTGTTAGTTTACTTTCTTATAATACATGTTGTCTGTTTCTTTAGTCCGACCGTGTGTTTCTCCTGTTTTTGTCGTGGCTTGCGAACCATTTAATGACAACATTTCAAAAGTTCTGAAACTTCAAACTTTAATTGGACTCGTGGACTTCCCACAAGAAAACAGCACCTGTTATTTGTAGAAACCCTAAAACTCAACCACATTTAGCATACAGTAACTTCTTGTTTAGACTCTTATGGATTGATATGTGATGTCAGAGAGGCCATGACCTTCCAACACCAGAGAGAAACCCAAATATTCCCCAGTGTGGAAGGAACCTCTCCGTCTGCCTCCGGAGGATAACAGGAGCCTTTAAAGTCCACCAGCTGCGTTCCCCACCAGCAAACAAGCTACCTCATTAGTTCAACAAGTTGAGAGCATATTGATTTGAGATGATCTCCCCTCTCTGATGGAGCAGAGAGGGCCTGAAGGAGAGGGGTGGGGACATGCAGAGTTCCTTGATAAACACAAAGTACCTTTCAGTGTTGGTCATGTGACTGAGAAATCTTCTATGCAGGAGGCTGATGTTTGAAGGCAGAAGTCTACATGGATGTATTTTAATTTACTAATATAATACGACATACAGTAAGTAACTTATGTTAAGCTGGTAACGTTACTGATGTAAAATGACGTATTTCAAGCTGAACCGTGATCTTTTCTTAAACCTGTCTACGACGTTTTGAAGCCTAAACGTAACCAAGTTGAGATCACATCACATTTAACCCAAACTACGATCTTTTCCTCAAATTAACCCACGTGGGTTTTGGTGACTAAATGTATCTCTGAGATGAAGCAGCAGTATTTCTCAGTCTGAGATAAGAACGGGTGGATAAGAGCTGCATCAGGAACAAAAGCGGCGATTTCTATCCGAATCTAAGAAATGATGGGTTTTTCTCTTGTTTCATCAGAACAACATTGTGCAGTTTGAACACTTTTCTTTTGCCCTCTTAAAGTTTGGATGTATCATTGTGATGTTTTTACTTTACTGTCTGCTGATACTTTACATTTAGCTGATGCTTTTATCCAAAGCAACTTACAACACACTGATGGTACACCATCGGGAGCAACTCAGGGTTCAGTGTCTTGCTCAAGGACACTTAGGCATGTGGACAGGAGGAGCTGGGGATTGAACCACCAACCTTCTGATTTGTGTGCAACCCAGTCTACTGACTGAGCTACAGCCTCCCTCCTGGGGCCACAGAGAGACTGACGGAAACGAAGACCATTCACACCTAAGGGCAATTTCTAGAACCACCGATTAACCTGAGGTGCATGTTTTTGGATGATGGGAGGAAGCCGGAGAACCCGGAGAGAACCCACGCAAGCACAGGGAGAACATGCAAACTCCGCACAGAAAGGCCCAGGACCGGATTCGAACCCGGAACCTTTTTGCTGTGACGCGGCAATGCTAACCACTGCACCACCGTGCCACCCATACATGATGTAATCAGGAAATGGACACATGAACATCTTATGAGCAGACAAAGGGGGGGGGTTTGGCAGTTAGGAGGTCAGAGGTCAGTCAGTCGAGTATCGTGTGCGTGAGGACGTTACAATCAACTTATCTGCCTCCTGCTTTCTGTTTTTAATGGAGAATGTTTGTCTGTTGATGATGAACCAGATGACGATGCCTACCACTAACACTCATTCAGATAATCAGCCACTCAAACACAAACTCAGACCCACTGAAACGTACACTCATAAATACCTGCAGCTGCTACCCGCTGAGTGTTCCTCAGTTTAAAGGATGAGTCCTCATTCGGCCTTTCTACGATGATGTGTTATCAAATCCCACAAAAAACAGATCCAATGTGAAGGAGCCTTCAAATGCTTGCCGAGGACAGAAGTGTCCAGAAAGCATCAAGTGTATCCTTGGGCTACCCATAATCCAATGCGCAGCTGGTGGCTCTTCTACTGGTTCTAGTTCACTAGAAATGAATAAGAAGAGGACGAATGATGCACTCACCAGACCGGTTTATTATGTTCTCTGAATGACAGGAAGGAGTCCTGCTGAGCCTCTGAAGGACCCGACTTCAAAGGACCTGGCCTACCAGGGAGGCATGCTTGGAACGGACACACACACACACACACACACACACACACACACACACACACACACACACACACACACACCTTAGAAGCTACCATTTCTTTACAACCACACCACTGGTCAAAATAATCACAGACATACTGAAATCGTGAAATTATCTTGTGGCAGTTGTTGTGTCAGCTTGTCACCTTAAAACTACATCCATCTTCTCAGTCATGTGATTAACTTGATTCTGACTGGCTACGTAACAGCTCCATCAGTCTGACTCACAGGATGTAAAACGTTGGTCTACACCAACCATTGACCATCAGTGATGTCATCATCCATCAGTGATGTCATCGTTGGTTTGTGAACGTTATGAATCCTCCAGTTCAGATTCTGTCCGTCACCATCTTTGCTAGTTCGGAGCGGTTTGGAGCAGGAAGTGACCATATTTGGACGGGCTGGGGGAGGAGCCAGACTGGTGGATCTGACCGATCTGATTGGAAACCTGACGATACTACGTCCCGCCCACCGATAGCTGTAACCTGACTGCACCACAGGCCTGTCAATCAAACAGACACGCCCCCAAAAACAGGTCTTCTTGAATCTTCTTTTCTAATAAATGAGGGATTATTTTCAGATGGACCTCCAGAAAACTAATAAGAAGGAGTGACTTTAGCTAACAACACCGAGATAACTGATGGACACATTTTATTCACTTTGGATTTGATGAGAGAAGTTGAATGGGAGTCTATGGAGCCGGAGGCTTTTTGGAGCCGACCTCTAGTGGCACTCGCTGGTATTGCAGCTGAAGACACTTCATGTCAGCCGGTATTCTCCTCCTCTTCTGCTATCTGTGTTCATTTTTAAAATCTGTCACAGTAACAACCTCCCCGCAGCTGACTACATGATAAAAATGGCAGATTTGGGCAACGATTCGGATCGTGCAATGAGGCGGACCTGCTCGGCTCTCTTTGGTCTTTAGCAGAGATTAAGTCATTTTAATGGCAGGGTGCAGATCCCCACCTGGAAAAACATTGTATCTGCATCCTGGGAATAAAGAAATACAAACAAACCACAGTGTTTTTCCTCTCCAGCAGAACGATACACCTCATAGGTGCAGTCCCAGAGTCAGTGCGCTGTTCAAAAGTCATATGTTCTCATTGTGTTCAACAAATTTGTGCGAAACGGTAAGAAAACATTTGTGAATGAGGCCCAATTATTTCTTCACAGATTTGAATATATATCATCAAAGTATGTCTCTGTAAGTGATGTAGTATGCTGAGAACCTAGCAAAACATCAACTTCGATTCACACACTGCCAGACTCACACTGCCTGCCCTTCTTCATAAATTAAGCATGGCCACTTCTAAACATTTACATAATGTACTCAAAATAGACCCGTGAGTGGATTTACATGCTGCAGCACGCTAGTTCTGTTATCAAAGCTTCATACCAACTTCAAACCACAAGAGCTCCAACGCAGCACCCCCCCTCTCCCAACCCTCCTCCCCAATGTCCATGTCTGTCTGTGCACCGACATGGCTCAGAGGGACAGATGGACGGAGGAGACTCCTGTCCGTCACCACTCTCTTGACCAACTTTCTTAAGTCGCCACTAATCAACAAACAGCCTGTTGGGGTTGCAGCCCAGGGGAAGCCTCAAGCTATTTTCCAATTAGTGTCACCAGAGAGACAAATAGGAATTCTACACAGCGCACTCAAGGAGGAGAACGAAAACAAGAAGAGGGGAGGTGGAGGAGAAGGGGATGAGAGAGGATAAGACTGAAGAGCACAGAGGCAAGGGCAACGAGAGAGAGAGGAGCGAGGAGGCAGGCCAAGAGAACAGCGAGCGATGTCGAGGCGGGTATCTCTTCTCTCTGGGGTGAGCAGATTAAACGATTGTGACAGCAATTTGGGCAAAACAACATTCGTAGCCGAGACAGACAGATAGACAGCGAGCCAAGGCCTGTCTCAGAGAATAGTCATTCATTACGGCAGCCATTGGAAGGCGATGTGGGCTCCTGCTCGGCACTATCAATTAACTGCAGCTTAGTTTGTATGCACAGGCCGTCTATGAAACTCAAAAGTCATCCACCAAGTCCTCTCAGCTCTCAGCTTTTTAAGATGCAAGCCTTTTTCTATCAAGCGCACTCTCAGCTCAAAGGCCTCACAGCGCTCCTCCAGCGGCTGCAGCGGCGCTTCACACACCTGCATCACAAAAACAAAGGCACAGTGACTCAGCTGGCTCTTTGGAGGTGTATGAGCAGACTGCGTGGGTGAAATGAAGGTTACAGCGTTGTGCAGTGTGAAACCATTTCTCCTCCCTGCACCTTTTTAAGTTACAATGCATGTTTCTGATAATTAACGTGGGATCAGGTTGGTAATTAAACAGCAGCTGACGAATTCAGTCTCAATCACTTTAATTTAATTTTATAGCACAGCAGTATGCTTCAGCGTCTAACTCTGTTACCGTACAGTAAGAAGGTCCTGACTTCAGGTTACACTTTGCTTCATACTTTGCTGTACTTTGTTTAGACGCACCTGGACCACTGCTCACAAATGCATGTGGAACTCAGGTGCTGAGTTTGATCAAGCATCGAAACTTGAAGTACCTCCTCACAAAGGGCAGCTCTCCTCGGTGCATGTCACGATGCAGCACTCCATTCACGTAAGAGAAGTCTCAGAACTTATTGATCCACCCTCCTAATGAAATCAGGTGCTGGGACGATGTTGAGGAGTGAGCACAGGTATATTATGCACACTCAAACCTCCCGACGCAATTAATCGATTAACAATGATGAAGAGCAATGTGCCTCAAACATCATCACTGATGTTGTGTGTTAATAAATAAAGTGATTTTGTGGTGTTAATAAATAAACTGATGGTGTTAATAAACAAACTGATGTTGTGGTTTTAATAAATAAACTGATGAATGTGTGTTAATAAATAAACTGATGGTGTTGATAAACAAACTGATGTGGTGTTGTTAATAAATAAACTGACGTGGTTTTAATAAACATACTGATGTTGTGGTGTTAATAAATAAACTGATGGCATTAATAAATAAACTGATGTTGTGGTTTTAATTAATAAACGGATGTGGTTTCAATAAACAAACTGATGTTGTGGTGTTAATAAATAAACTGATGGTGTTAATAAACAACCTGATGTTGTGGTGCTCATAAACAAACTGATGTGGTGTTAATAAATAAACTGATGTTGTGTTTTTAATAAATAAACTGATGTTGTGGTGTTAATCAATAAACTGATGTTGTGTGTTAATACATAAACTGATGTTGTGTGTTAATACATAAACTGATGTTGTGTGTTAATAAATAAACTCCACCAGGAGCTTTGACTTTGATTAATTTACTTTCCAGTCATGAGCTGCTGTGTGTAAACTGCTTTAACCTTTAGTGTGTCGATGACTCGGGTTCACTCGGTAGTTTTACACAGTTGGTAGATTACTAACCCAGATGAGGAGATGAAAACACTTTTGAATTGTTTCGTCTTTACGTGTAATTTAAGTTAACCTGAGCGTCATTTACATTTTAAGGCTGAGATTTATATAATTAACGAAATCAGAAAGTTGCAATCAAAATAATTATTTAATAATGATAACAAAGGTGCAACTTGGACATGAAACTTGAACTGCATCGACGCACAATTTGGCACCAGCATGAAATAAAGCTCTGCACTGCGCCGAGGGAAACGAAAACAGGTCCCTTAATGTCCTGGTGTCAGATACCACAGGACACCTTCAGTGGTTTCACACTCTTTCACTGACCTTTAAGTGTCTTTAATGCACCAAGAAAAGCAGAAAGACAACAAAGACTACAACCTAGTAAACATTGGTATAAATAATGCAGCATTTAAAACACTTTTGTGACTTTGCTTTAGCAGCTGCGTGATGAAGAAGATGCCCTTGACCTCAAGGTTTCACACAGCGGATTTTGGAGAGTAACACTGAATATAATCACAACTTCTGTTTGTTTTCTGGAAGACTCAGCACCTCAATATGTACCTTTTTTTTTTTTTACAATTAAGGCAGATGAAGCCATTTATAATATTAAAATCCTTTTTCAATGTAGTGTTTAAGTGGACATTAACCACTGAACAATATCACTGTGGTTTGTTTGATTTTTACTTTAGGCAACATACGACACATTCAAACCTAATATTCACTTAGATTTGACAGAAAATCAAATAATATTTCGCTTTTTTGGGCAGAACCATCTTAAAAGAAGCTGTGATGACGTCACAGAATTTTTCTTCCATTGGCACCACATTGTAGATAAACTAAATATTGACCAAAATTGCATTTTGACAGCTGAACAAGACAAATAGAACAGTTTAGCAGCTGAGAGCTTAATTCAATCCGATGAGTGAATCAAACACTGGGATTTTTGTAGTCACATTCAGTAACAACGTGAGGTCCACATTTGAGGAATAAAAGTGTGGTGCAGATCTCACTGTTAGACATCTGCACCGACAAGTGATTTGGGACTTTGTCAAAATTTAGCTGCAGGCTATTTTTGGTCTTCAAAGTCAGAAATTTAAGGCCTAATTCTCACAATGAGTGTCTGCTACAAGCCCCAACTACAAAGCAACCATTCAGTGTTCAACCTAAAATCAAGCAGAAAGGACGGGGAGACATTTGAGAGCAACAGATAAAATAACACAAAGAACAACAATGGAGGAAAAATGGAAAACATTTTTGTGGGGTAAAGATAAAGTATCGGCAGAAAAAGGGTCTCGATGCTGAGCTGTAATGTAAAACATTTGAGGGCTGGATGGATGATCTGGTAACCAACACAGTGCTGACCGCATACAGAGTCACAGATTTAGATGGAAAAAAATTCAGCAACTTTTACGATTCACATTCAAGTGTATTATACAACCAGTAGTTCCGATCCAGCAATCTGATTGGTCAAATCATCATGACATCACACCCTGCTCATCACTAGAAATATCACTCCACCTCCTCAATGGGAACATATCATTAGAATAGAATTTCATATAACATGTAATATAATATAGTTTCTACTTGTTATATTTCTATTAAATGACCCATTTGGTGAAGTCGGGTCTCTTTTGGTCCTTTTTGGTCGCTCCGAGCACCCGTACCGTAACACCACGGATAGTCACGCACTTACAATCCTAGAGGAGGCTAGCTGGACCGGTTTGGTTTGAACACATGACACAATGCTAAAATGTTAAAAAACACATGAGAACATGGATATCTTTGTTCATCAGATATCTTTGTTCATCAGATATCTTTGTTCATTATATATCTTTATTCATCAGATATCTTTGTTCATCACATATCTTTGTTCATCAGATATCTTTGTTCATCAGATATCTTTGTTCATTATATATCTTTGTTCATCACATATCTTTGTTCATCAGATATCTTTGTTCATCAGATATCTTTGTTCATCAGATATCTTTGTTCATCACATATCTTTGTTCATCAGATATCTTTGTTCATCAGATATCTTTGTTCATCACATATCTTTGTTCATCACATATCTTTGTTCATCAGATATCTTTGTTTATCAGAAATCTTTGTTCATCAGATATCTTTGTTCATCACATATCTTTGTTCATCAGATATCTTTGTTCATCAGATATCTTTGTTCATCAGAAATCTTTGTTCATCAGATATCTTTGTTCATCAGATATCTTTGTTCATCAGATATCTTTGTTTCATCAGATATCTTAATTCATCCGATATCTTAGTTCATCAGATATCTTTGTTCATCAGAAATCTTTGTTCATCAGATATCTTTGTTCATCAGATATCTTTGTTCATCAGATATCTTTGTTCATCAGATATCTTTGTTCATCAGATATCTTTGTTCATCAGTTATCTTTGTTCATCAGATATCTTTGTTCCAACCAGACTGAACTAGCTGATCAGTTTAGTGTTTCTATGTTTTGTATTTATTCAGTTGGAGACTAGAAATCCTCTCTGTTGCTAGGTGGTTGCTAAGGGTCGGACTACTTCCTGGAGTTGTAAACATTATATACATTATATAAAGTCTACTGACAGGACTTATTGTTTTCCAGTTCTTAGTCGTACCCAATGTGTTGCCATGGAGACGGATATCGCACTAACAAAAAGTTTTGTATTTTGAGAGTGAATTGCTCCACAATATGAAAACATTTAGATGATATATTATATAGATGATATATAGTATATGTTGTATGATCACATGTTACCCTGGAGGGTGTTTTAACGTCTTTAATGGCACCACAGTGATGCGGTCCGGATTGAGATGCTTGCTCACGTTAAAGCACACCTCCGAGTGTGATACTGCTGAATTAAACTGGCAAAAGAAACCTTTTTATATTTTATTGTTATATACAGTCTTCTGGTTTACTGACATTTGACAATAAGGGAGAGAAACAGATTGAAGTGAACTGACTTTTTTTGTTGTTGAATTGTGAATTTGATCACTGAGATGTCAACGCATGCTGTTGTTTGACTGAACCGTCTCACTGAATAATTACCAAACGAGAGTGAAGTTTCACGTTCACCTCTCCATCTGTACGTGAACATCTCACACGTCTCACATGGCGTCTTTCCCGCTGTCTTTTTCAGGTATTTGGGTTAAACGGTGTTAAATTATGTTTAGCCTCTCATCCAGTCGCCCCACCCACTTCACCAGAGTGGAGCTGAGGTGAGGAGAAATGTCAGACGGCAGGTCGACGGATGCTTGGTCTGACCATGTGATGGGTTACAATTTTAAGAAATGAATAACACATTTTGTTACTATTTTTTATTTAAAACCCTTTCAACTGTTGTAATAGGAGGCTATTTGCCGTTCTTGTTTTGATTTAAATTGCTGGATTGATTATTCATTTAGGGAAGATTTTTCTCCCCATTACAGCACCTTTTTCCTTTATTTTTCTTATTTATTTTTTAGCACCTACTTACTCAGAATGAACACTGGAGGCTGTCCTGGTCATTGTTTTGATGTTTTGAATCATATTTCACACAATTGGAACAAATGGGAAAAATAAAAAAATAAAAAATTCAGCAATTGGGCTCATAAAACTATAGAAGCTTTTAATGTCTTTAATTTAATGTTTCATCATGAACACTGTAATAATGTTGTAATATATGTGTATGTATTTTATTTTGAAATAGTTATTCTATCATTTGTTTTAAGGACTTCATAATTGCAAGAAAATAGCAAAGCAAGAAGAAAACAAAACTGAATTTACAATGATGTCCCTCTTTAGTGGTAAATCAAAACAGAGTGGGTGAAAATCGTTCCTGTACGTGACCGCACTCAAATCACCTGAAGAGGATTTTAAAAATCAGGAATAACTCACGACATTGTCAGAGTTTCACAGCCTCCACCAACACTTTACCCTCGTAAATGTTAGCAAACAGCCTTAATGTGACAGGCAGTGTGCGGCGCCGAGCGGTGAGGGGCGGAGACGGGGATGAGAGGAGAAAATGGAGACGGGACGGCGGAGCTGCCGAGCGTCCCTCCCCTGCCTCCTCTGATCCCATCATCATGCCATGCATTAGTGAAGCCTTGTGGCCCTTCTGACAGCTGCAGAGAATATGTGAGCGAAGAAGGAATCCATCAAGAGTAATGGTATTGCTGTGTGCCCCCAGGGCAGCCATCTTTAATCCTTACCCATCATGCCTCAGCCATAAACTATGCAATCACGGCCCAGTTTGCCGGCAACAGGCGGGTCCCTCTCAGCAGCCATGTGGTCTTCATGCTCTATTTAAGAAAGAGTCCGAGGTTCTTCAGATCCGCTCTCCTTCTTTCTGTTTTTACCTTAACCAGATGTATCAGGTCCCCAGCTTCTCCTCCTCCTCCTCTCCTCTCCTCTCCTCCTCTTCTCCTCTCCTCCTCCTCCTCTTCCTCCTCCTCTCCTCTCTTCATCCTCTTCATCCACTTCCTCCTCTCCTCCCCTCGGCAGCTGTTCCCTCACATCGCCTGCCTCCCTCCAGGTATGTCTTCAGTTGCTCTCCTCTTCTCTCCAGTCGTAGTGAGGAGGAGCTGAGCAGGAGGTGGTGCGTTAACACCATCATACGTCCTGAATGACACGCTGCCGCTGCTGCGAGCATCAAACTACGAGTGAGTCACGTCGTCGGGGGTGATTTTGTTAAAACTGTAAGAAGAGGATTTGTGATGAAGGTGCCACAGAAAACCTCCAAAAAGAAGGTTTCTTTGGTGGTTTGTTGGTTTTCATTTATTTGACAGATTGAGCAAATGAAACAGAACGTTTACATATTATGAAAATACATTTAATGGTTTGATTTGCTCCCTAAAATCCCACAATTCCCTTCTGTCGATGGCTGATTGATTAATTCAGAATACTGCACCAGATTTGGACTTACAATAATTCAAATGGATGTACGATATGTGAGAAGGTCATAATGATGAACCCACGGAGAATAAATGACGACTCTGCAGCTCTGCAGCGTTTTAGCCTCTTTCAGCTCAAAGTTTTGCTTTTACAGCTCGTTTACTGTGGTTCAACCAATCAAGTGCAAAGCTCCGACAAACCTGTGTCGCTGTGTGACCACCTGTGTGTTTACCATGTCTATAGCTCCTCCCACTAACACACCACCTCTTGTGACATGAATGCTTCCTTTCTTGTCAGGATCCCTGTCTGATCCTGTGTTTAGACCTTTGTTTCCCCTGATCTCCCCCTCATGTGTTCTTTCATTCCCCTGTTTGTTGTTGTTTGCCATGTGCTTGGTGTTTTGGTCTGTGTCTCTCCACTTCCTGTCTCCAGACTCCTCCCATGGCCACGCCCCCGATCAGCCTGCACAGCTGCAGACAATCCAGCTGATTTCCAGCTGATTGCCACCTGCCAGTACATCAGCCCTGGTCCGAAAGTCCTGAGGTGTCGGTCTATCCTATCTGCTGCGTCTACTCACCTGCAACCTGTTGTCGATGCTACCAGCCTTCTGTCCTGTCCTGTCCTGTCGTCTTGCCGTGGACTACCGCTATCCAGCCTGCTGCCCTGTGTCGGTCCTCGGGAGACCACACACTCTATCCAGCTTGCTGCCTGCCTCGGACTCATCCTCCACCAGAAAAGAAGGTCTGTTCTGTACCTGAACTCGATTCTGTGTCTGCATGTGGGTTCGATCCAGTCCCACTTCATAACATTTCTGTTGCAGCAGGTGTTCAATGTGCACTTGATTCTTTTAGAGCAGTTTCACTAAAAACTGCATAAGACTGTTTTTCACTCCATCAAATTTCTCTCAAATGTCTTTTATTCTCAGGTCATTCAGGGTTGTTCACTTCAGTCTCAAAGTTTTTCAGCTGTTCCAAGTAAAATAAATAAACATCCCGGGACTGAAAACTGAAACTAACATGGTTTCTTTCTTTTCCATCCCCAACAGTTAATTGTGCATCTGTGTTTCTGGAGTCTCTGATAACTTCCACAGTTCTGTGTGACTTTGTTTCTTTGAGCTGCATATGTGTTGTTATGTTTGTGAATATGTTCCTAAATTTGCTCATATTTGAAAGCCCCCCCGAGGAGTTTTGAAGCGTAATTAATGCTGTGGAACCGTGTTTTTAGTGCCGTTATCTCCCGTGCACGCAAACGACGGAGTATATAAGTATTTGCTGTGAATGCAGCTGACATGCAGCCAACACGTTCCCACGGTTCCACTGATGAACAGGTGGTGGTAACGTTAAGAAACATGCTGGTGCTCAAACAAAGGAGCAAAATAGAAGCTTGTTAAGATGGATGCAAACAAGGCAGCATTCAAAACTCAGCTTTGCAAATGTTTTATGAGAAATGAAACTCATTCAACATATTTGTTAGAAATCAAGAATACACATGATGAATGTAAACAGGAAGTCAAGAAAACTCTGCAGGGCAGCTTTAATTCATCAGCAGCATTTATACCTTCTACGATGCCTCTTCATACACTGATTCTGTATTTTGTATAAATCAAATCAATGAAGTATTATAGTGTTATATGACATTTCCCAGAGCTCAAGTTGGCATTTGCAAATGTCTTTTTACTACCAGTCCAAAAAAATGTAGTTTACAGTGATACCAACCAAAGAGAACATCCTAATGTGCAGCAGCAGTCAGAACCAGCAGTGACATCATCGTGGGTTTGTGGAGCAGGAAGTGAACATATTTGGACGAGCTGGGGGATTGGAAACCTGACGATACTACGTCCCGCCCACCGATAGCTGTAACCTGACTGCATCACAGGCCTGTCAATCAACCAGACACGCCCCCAAAAACAGGTCTTCTTGAATCTTCTTTTCTAATGAATGAGGGATTATTTTCAGATGGACCTCCAGAAAACTAAGAAGAAGGAGTGACTTTAGCTAACAACACCGAGAGAACTGATGGACACATTTTATTCACTTTGGATTTGATGAGAGAAGTTGAATGGGAGTCTATGGAGCCGGAGGCTTTTTGGAGCCGACCTCTAGTGGCACTCGCTGGTATTGCAGCTGAAGATACATTTTTCAGAGTCGGAAGCTACTAACACTTTTATATTCAATCTGCGGTCGACACACACGATCAGCTTCCAAAGATATTACAGAAGATGTTATCCAGCTATCTTTGTGCATTTCAACTGATCACTAAATTAAAAAGTCCTGTTTGTCCACCTTCTGTTCATTAACTGTAACCACATCTACAATCACAATGAAATCCTTCTGGCCTTGAACATGTAATACATTTCTATTTCATAGACATCCTCTAAAGTGCAGCATTTAATGAATATATGAATAGATTTGGAAACGAGCTGCGGTGAATCTCTGCACTCAGCAGACAGCCGATCTCCACTGTATGTCTAATTCATTGCCCCCATTCTGTCATGTAAGCTCGCCTCTTTAAAGTGGACATTTATTACATGCTGTTTTGTTTCCAGTTAGTGTTAATCACATTCAATTAGGCTCAGGTCCTCTTTCATCCTCTGTGGGGCTCGGCTCTCATACGTGTGCGGTGACAGGATGTGAAAGTGAAGGAGGGCAGCGCTCGGAGGGGCTGAACCCGGAGCAACGTCAACACAACAGGAGCACAACCGGGACAACAACAACGACGACACACAAGACAGTTTTTTTAGCATGTTTTTTCTTTTTAATCTTAAAGTTCCTCTTCACTTCTATTTACTTCAACTTGTTTTATTGCTCCTCTGTTGATGGCTATATTAACAATAAAAGACGGTTAAAATTAGATCTGTGGTCCTGGGACTGTTGGCTGTACACACTATTTCTTCCAGTGAGCTTAATTTTGAAGGCCATACCGTGACCTATGATAAAGTCCAGCTGATAAAAAATTCCCGTCTCTCTGCTGCAGTGTACAGATCTCTTCCATAAATGTGCTCTTTGGGAAAAATCACGACCCAAAAGTGGGACATTTTAATTCTATATATTCAGATTCAGGATGCTGCTCCTTGGTGATTCTTACTGTCAGAAGGCTGCTGGTTCTTCTTTGATGACATCATTCAGAGACACCATGCAAAAATAATGACATGTATTGTTTATTTTCCCTAGTTTTGGCTCCGCCCCTCTGTAACTTTTTGTGTCCTCTGTTTAACTCAGCGAACACACTGATTCTTCTGTCCAGCAGCAGTGGAGAACAAACACTTTGTGTTCAGGAAGCTGCAGCTTCATCACACGCTTTTAATTCGAAAATCCTTTATGTCTGTGGCCCCGCCCCCTTCCTCTGCAGAGCCAAGATGGCGACCGTTTAGGGTGGAAAGTTTCCAGAGTTTCACACTTCTTCTTTGGAGCGTTCTGAGTGCTTCATCCTGGTACTTGTAGTGTTCTGATGTTAGTGTTAGTACACCTGCTGACTTAACCAGCAAAAGTTTCAGGTCACATCCAGCTGGAACTTTGATTGAACCCGAGTGAAACTCAGGAGTCCGATTTGACCTCAGCTCAACATTACATTTTTAAATAAAACATCTGTCCAGTTGTTATTTTTCAATGTAAGCAACATTTCAAACATCTGTACTCTCATTCAGTGGCTCAGACAAGGTTGTTTTATCAGAACATTAATTTTAACGACAGACTGTTTCTAAAAGAGTTCGTAGCTTCAGGTCTGTAAAATGGTTCTGATCCAGAAGTGTCTTCAGCTGCAGTACCAGCGAGTGCCACTAGAGGTCGGCTCCAAAAAGCCTCCGGCTCCATAGACTCCCATTCAACTTCTCTCATCAAATCCAAAGTGAATAAAATGTGTCCATCAGTTATCTCGGTGTTGTTAGCTAAAGTCACTCCTTCTTCTTAGTTTTCTGGAGGTCCATCTGAAAATAATCCCTCATTCATTAGAAAAGAAGATTCAAGAAGACCTGGTTTTGGGGGCGTGTCTGTTTGATTGACAGGCCTGTGGTGCAGTCAGGTTACAGCTATCGGTGGGCGGGACGTAGTATCGTCAGGTTTCCGATCAGATCGGTCAGATCCACCGCTGGCTCCTCCCCCAGCTCGTCCAAATATGGTCACTTCCTGCTCCGAACCGCTCCGAACTAGCAAAGATGGTGACGGACAGAATCTGAACTGGAGGATTCCTAATGTTCACAAACCAACGATGACATCACTGATGGTTGATTTTAACCACAGAGAGGTTCAGTGGCTCCGCTGTGTGCTGCAGGGAAACGTATGTTTGCTCGCTTCCTGTTAACTACAGAAGCTGAATAATGTGAAGAACCTGGTCAGGACGCTGCATATTTTTCCAGATCACAGACTGAACATCCTGAAAGTCTCTGCCTGACTCCGGTCTGCTGTTTCCCTGACTTGTTCTGGGTTTTAGTCGAGGTGGTGGTGTGGCATCGTGGCTCTTTGTAGCTCCACCATTCAAAAGTGCAGCCAGAGAAAGTGTTAAATTACTATTAAGAAAGCCCCCTAATGTGTGTAAGTGTTGCATGACACTGATTTAGTATCTGACATGCAGGATTACTGCACAAACTGCAAACACGGCCAAACGCCCTACGACTACAGTTTACAGTTATAATTCAGAGGTGTTCATTTGATGAACTTCTGTAAATGATTTTTAACAAGGAAAACATAACATGTGACTCCTTTCACTGCAAATTGTGCTAATCTGCAGTTTCTGAATCATTTCCTCGACAACTAATTACCTTCAGGTCACTTCATCCATCCTTCCTTTTCTCCATTCATCCGTCCGTCCGCCTCGCCGCTCCACCACGGATAAATTAACGTTTCCAGCCGTATTCCGTGTGCTGTCATGTTAGATTTTTTATGTCCTCCTTTTCCAGACCCACAATCAATCACAGAGGCCTTATTTCCGTGGATAAAGCCATATTTCACAACAGCTGCGAGTTATGTGGATTGACTGATCAAAGACCTCACATTTCTAAGAACAGGCAACCTGTTCCCTCCAACCACGCAGGAATACGTTGATAAAAGCGGATGAAGTCCCTGTAGCTTAGTGATCAGTGGATTGCCAGATTTACTTCTCCCTTTGACTTAATTCTACATTGATTCGACACAGTCGGAAAAAGTTTGAGGCTGAGCGCTTTTCTTTCACCTTTTGAGGGACGAAAATAATGTTTAACTTTGCGAATGTCAAATTGTGGTTACTGAGCTGCTGCCGCTGCTTTTAGGACAGCTTCATTTTCCACTCATTCTCTTCAGACTGTTGGGAATTGCTTATTTATTTCAGTGTTTTATAAGCAGATGTTTGTCTGCCAGACTGAAAGAGTATATTCACATTTTATGTAGTACATTAATGGTTTGACTTTTGTCCAACTAATTTCCAACAGTCAAATATAATCAGACAGATCATATGACAACATTTTGTCAACATCGAAATGTTCCAGTTCTTCTACAAAGAAACCAACTCATCGACGGACATTCACACAGAAACTGAAACACGTTGGTTGGTTGCGTCGGCTGTTTTATGAATCCACCACTGATGCGTAAGCGCTTCCGGGCAGCCGATTGGTCGGCGGCTTTTAAAGGTCCAGCAGGTGCACCGGCCGGCGGCGTGTCGTCCTGGAAACAGCAGTGAGGTGAGTCAAAAGGTAAGAAGTGATTTAACATTGACATGAAAGGACATCACATTCACACACACAATGAGACAAGCATGACGTTAGAGGGTTGTTGGTATATGAAGATATAGAGTCATAAATCAGTCCCTCCAGGAATTCACGTTGTTTTTTTGCTATTTTGCGGCGGATTTTGTCAAAAATTGTGATGTAATTTGTGCAGGCTTCATAACGGACATTCACAAACCAACGGGTGACGTCACTGCTGGGTGTTTCTGTGTTCAACGTGATCCTGCCCATTTCTAAATGCGACTCGTGCTGTCAGATTGGAGGTTTTGTGTCCATCGGCCTCCACTTGAGCTGCAGAGCGTCGTTGTAGTGATCAGCTTCACCATGTCCACACGGGAGAGTCTTTTTTATTCCACTTCTGTCTCAGTTTGTGAAACTTCTTGGCTCGGTTCTCCAGAAGGAGGGGTGGCCCTCACTGCAACCTTTATTTGGTTTCACAAAATCAATACAAGTTTTTTCTTCTTTTTCTTCTTTTAAAAAAAGATCTCTGTCAGTCTGGAGGAGAAGCTGAACTCTGCTCCGTCTCCCCTGCTAGTTTTGTTGTCTGAGTTTCTGCTCTCGTTCACTAACTGTTGGCTCGTGAAAGTACTCAACTTTTCAAAGCATGCTCAGCGTACAGAAAATGTTGCTAAATCAGGATTCTTTGTGAGGTTTTTTTTCACCCCTCTTCTCCATCAGTCTAACTTTGGATTTGGCAAAGATACCTAGAAATGATTCTGCTTTGATTTCACTGAATCAAATCTATTCTATTGTCCTGTATTCTCTGTCTTTGTTTGCCCAAATGTCTCACGTGTACCTTTAATTTTATAGCGTGGACACGGAAGACGTTACAGCTGTCGACTGTTTTATGGGCTTCGGCTTCCCACTCAACACGCAGGCTGCGAACGAACACAATGAAATGATTGTTTTCCAGTTTGAAGTCTTAATAGTGATGTTCATAACTGGGATTCATCTCTCAGTGTGGCGGCTGCGCCTCCCAACCAACTTTGTCAAAGCATAAAGAGCGTCTCACAACATTTGCTTGATGTACAGCGGGGAGATAAAACACATGCTGCACCAAAGAGCCGGACTATCTTCACTTTGTTATTCCAATAACCTCTTCATTTCTTTTATGGCGTCAGTTTGATAGGATCATTAGTCATTTGCACACGTCTGTTGAATGATTGCTCTTGCCTGACATCATCTCGTGCTGGTATTTGAAGCTCGGAGAGTCTGCCGTTATCGGAACGAGAGAGACCGGCTGAAAAATAACAAACGAGGGACCACTTTCTCTTCTCCCCTGCTGGAGATAATCTTGTTTTTGACTTGAGTGATAGGCAAGGATTTCACAGGCGCTCCATCTGTTTCTGACGGCTTTGCCTTTATGTCAAAATTGGATTTCTTAATCTAATCGCAGTGCTTCTAAACTAGCCGTTTTTTTTGCTCGCTTTCGTCCCGGCACAGATGACTGCCCAGGATTCCTGTTCCCCCGTACGAAACACTGCCTCTGATCCGCCAACCATAAGCAGCCCTCAATTATGATAATGGCAGAGTGAAAGCTCACAATGCAAATTGTGCAAATTATATGATATAGGGCCTTCTGCAAATCCAACTTAAGCTTTAGATGGGCGCAGACACACTCTGCGATCCATCCCAGAATCTCCCCCGACGGCTGCTGGACGGATTCAGCTGCCGACGAGACTCCGGCTGGATCAGGTGGGCTCAACAGGCCGAGTCGGTTTTGTGTCGACCCGGATTAGAGGAATGATCTGCGTCCCGGATGTTTGTTAATGCAGTGTCGCATTATGTAAATCCCCGCTGCGTATGAATACCACAGATACTGTGTTGGTCTGATGCACGCCGTCTCCCCGTCAGCTGCACGGATGGACTTCCATCTGGTTTTGGGACTGAACACCTTTCCGGTTGCCAGTGACAACGATCACAGAGCATTCTCGCCATTCTTGCTCTCACACAGAAGAGTCCGTTTCCTGCTCTCCATCTTCAGCCTCTCTTCTCCACCTGCCCTCCTTCCTGCCTCTCTCCATCTTGAACTCTCTCATCCTCTGGCTGACGGCTGGAAGCAGGCTAATTGACAGACTGACGGTTTCTCCTCCCTTTTGTCTCCGGATCAAACATCCTTCTTGTCCTCTCGTCTCTCCCTCCTCTCTGTCCCAGCTCTTTACTGTGCTGTTGAAGCCGGCCTCTCTGCTTCAACAGCTTCTTTTTTTTTCCTGCAGACTAGGAAATGACTCGGGGCCGAACAGCGTGGGCAGTCGGTCATGATAGATGAGGAGGGCAGGGCCTGGGAGAGGAGCGAGTGGACAGACAGTTTGACTAGCTTCTGCAAGTTTGAACTTTAACAATGTGAAGCCCGCCACTGAGCCCGACCTCCAGCCCTCCTCCGTCAAGAGGCTTTCATCTCATCAGACGCTCCAACGGTTCAGGTCTTCGCAGCGCTCCTCTTCAGACGCTCTCGCCCAACCTCGAGACAAATCTTTACCAAATATGTATCGTCTGATCTCGACTTGTTCTCCCTCCCTGCTCCTCTGCTCCTCTCCTTCACTGCATTATGTCATTCTGCCCACAGCCTGCCTGCCTTCCTCTTTGGATGTCTGCACTCAGATGAGAGAAAATAAGTCATGTACAGTAGCCTCAGAGCTCACTGTTGATTTAACAACACTGTCACTCACCGCACTGGGTTTTCACCACCATTTCTTTCCCCTTTTTCCCAGCAAAGTGCCGGAGAACATTATCTTTACAACTGTGAAAACCGACAGCTGCCGGTAGGAGTGAAGTAATTGCCGCTGCCAGTATGACAGACATTATTGGCTCACTTGTACAGTAGCAGAACAATAGCTTTCTTTTCTGGAGCCAGAGAAATGCACGCGTTGTGTGGACGAGCCAGTTGTTTGCAGCTGGAGCGGGGTGGTCTCAGCAATTTAGCATTTTGCCGCTTTGTGTTCCTGAAAATGCTGTTTTATTTGTGCGCTGTCACTCGAAAACAAAAGAGCCAAAAGAAATCTGGCAAGGTAATTCTCAGTTTAAAAATCCACCCTGCTGCTTCGCTGGCACGGAGTCGACAAATATGTCATCTCACACGCATCACAGATCGCCTCGCAGTCCACACGGCTCGTGCACAGACACGGCACACGGAAAGTGTAACAGAGGAAGTGCTTCTCATTCAGAGCGTCAGCTGTCATCACACATTCATTACATGCAGGGCAGCTTCCATCATTACCTCCAACCATTTCATGATCATGGCTCAGATAAGTATTTATGATCAGCTCAGTGTTTGTGTCATCGCTCATGATGAGGCTGATGCATCAAGTTGTTTCACTCACCATCCATTTCATATTTCATAAAGCAGCTCATTGATGGCATCATGATGAGCTCATCTTTTTTTTCTTTCCAAGATTTTTGCTTTATTATTACCTAAAAAACATCTCTGAAGCTGTTCGACTCAGAACGAGCTTCAAACAAATCTTTTAATATTTTTCCAACATGTATTTTCACCATATTTCCTCACTGTTGTCAAAGTTTTACAGCTCAGAAAAAAATGCTTTTAAATCAACCTGGTTTTAGTACATTTGACAAAATACACAGTATTACTGGACAGACTGAGAACTAAATATATGACTATACAAATAATACGTGTAATATATCAGTTAGTAATTCCAGATGAGAGAATTAAATGAAACAGATGTGGATCTGAGAATAAAGCCTCGGATTCATCTCTCTTCAGCTTATCGTGCTGTGAAATAAGAAAACCTAAATGTTTCCATGTCCATCACGTGAGTCGTCCTCTCACGTCCGTCCCACCGAAGAAGCGAAGGACGTCTGACTTTTTTGATGCACACAGTTGGACCATCTGTCCGCCTGCAGGTGTGAACACTTCTGTGTATTTTTGAAGTTCTCTGTGAAAACATGATGTACCGTCTAAGTGGTAATTATGGCGCACAGTCAGCGCTGCCAGCGCGGTGGTGCAGCGATGTCCTCCGACGTGACAGAAGACAATATGAAGCGGTGCAGCGTTGGTTCCCCTTAAAGAAACCGTTTGACGTGCTCCTTCACATTCAGTCAAAACACCAACCGACCGCCACGCTGAAAACAGCGACGCTTTATCTGCATCTACTGCAGATCCACGGAAAACTAATCGGGGTTATAACGATGCTTCCTGTGTTTTAATATGAATACAGCATTTCTCATGTAAACACATCCTTCACCTGCCTCAGAGAAAGAGATGTTTTCATGAATATATTTGTTTTCCAGCCTCTTCCTCACTGTAAGATATCCATCATGCAGGTTTGAATGCTGACAATGAAGAGAACGACCTTTGATGAATGATGAAAGCCGTTCAGCTCAGTTGACACATATTTCAACAAAACGGTGAATCAGAACAAAACTCTAAAGTTGGAGTTGATTTCTTCCACCTGAGTGGTGATGTGCTGCCGGCTGTCGTGTGAAGCTGCAGTGAAGCGGCGCTGACAGAAATAGGGCCGCGGCGCTCTGATGCCAGACTCCCACAGAAGAAGCTCATGTATCGTCATCATCGGTCCTCCAGGCAGCTGCTCTCTCCTCTGAACACCGTTAAGGAGACGGAGACATCCTTCATGATGGAGGACTGATGATGAGCAGGTGAGCAAACCCAACTATGTAACTATGTAGAGTCTTCCTGACTGACTTAAATCATTTTACAAATTTGAGCAATAATAGAATTAAATAACTGAATCATTTGGATTATTTTTATTTAAGTTATTTGGGTATATCTACATTTATTTGTTTATTTATTTATGTGTCTATATGTTTATAAGGTAGGCGGTTCAAACTTCATTCAAAGCCTTTGCAGTTATTGTCCAGCCTCCAGTTCAGATTCTGTCCATCACCATCTTACTGGTTCGGAGCAGGAAGTGACCATATTTGGACGAGCTGGGGGAGGAGCCAGCGGTAGATCTGACCGATCTGATTGGAAACCTGACGATACTACGTCCCGTCCACCGATAGCTGTAACCTGACTGCACCGCAGGCCTGTCAATCAAACAGACACGCCCCCAAAAACAGGTCTTCTTGAATCTTCTTTTCTAATGAATGAGGGATTATTTTCAGATGGACCTCCAGAAAACTAATAAGAAGGAGTGACTTTAGCTAACAACACCGAGATAACTGATGGACACATTTTATTCACTTTGGATTTGATGAGAGAAGTTGAATGGGAGTCTATGGAGCCGGAGGCTTTTTGGAGCCGACCTCTAGTGGCACTCGCTGGTATTGCAGGTGAAGACACTTCTGGATCAGAACCATTTTACAGACCTGAAGCTACAGAATTTTTTATATCCAATCTGTAGTTTTATATCCAATCTGTACTTTTATATCCAGTCTTTGTTTCTATCCAGTCTGTAGTTTTATATCCAGTCTGTGTTTTATATCCAGTCTGTAGTTTTATATCCAGTCTGTGTTTTATATCCAGTCTGTAGTTTTATATCCAGTATGTAGTTTTATATCCAGTCTGTAGTTTTATATCCAGTCTGTGTTTTATATCCAGTCTGTGTTTTATATCCAGTCTGCGTTGTATATCCAGTTTGTAGTTTTATATCCAGTTTGTAGTTTTATATCCAGTCTGTGTTTTATATCCAGTCTGTGTTTTATATCCAGTCTGTAGTTGTATATCCAGTTTATGTTTTATATCCAGTTTATGTTTTATATCCAGTCTGTGTTTTATATCCAGTCTGTAGTTGTATATCCAGTCTGTGGTTTTATTTCCAGTCTGCGTTTTATATCCAGTCTGTAGTTTTACATCCAGTCTGTAGTTTTATATCCAGTCTGCGTTTTATATCCAGTCTGTAGTTGTATATCCAGTCTGTGGTTTTATTTCCAGTCTGCGTTTTATATCCAGTCTATGTTTTATATGCGGTCTGTAGTTTTAGTAAGAATCGTTTGCTTCTGTCTGGTTTGCCCAATTGACCAATCCCACATTAGACTGAGGTTAGGACCGCCCACCTAATTACCATATAGACAAAGAAATCCAGAAATGAAGAAACACCTTGAATAAAAGCTAATGTGTGAAAAAGTATAAATTAATTGAAGACAGTAATTTAAATATATATTTTTTTTTCATTTACGAAGTTAATTGTTTATTTATTAATTTATTTGCTTTCATTTTGTGTTTATTTACTTCAGTCATTGTCCAAATTTTACAACCAGCCAGCGTGTTGACCACAGACCACTACACTGTCAAAGAGCAAAGGTTAAAGGTCAGCGTGTGGTTGTTTTTAGGACTGAGGGTCATCAGTGGTTCCAGCAGACATGGAGCGCCCATTAGACGCTCTGTTTGATGACGTCAGCATTCACAACACGTTGAACGTGTCGTCTCATGGGAACTCTCCCATCATCAAACATCTCCAGTCTGACAGCCAGCATGTTCTGATTGGTTTTAAAATGCGGCTGAAAGATGATAATCTGCTTTTTGAGACTGGCAATGTAAATACTGTCCTACACAATTCAGTATCTTTTATTACTTAGGAAACCACATCTTTAACATCTCCTCTTGGTTCATATCTGCATTTATACTATATGCAATGTTACCTTACAGATCAAATGAAGAGACGTTAAAATAGGTTAGAAAATCACCACCTGAACTCCAGTCTGAAACTAAATGAAAACAAAGTGTCCACGAAACTAAAACCATGTTTCTACATTGTGATTCTGAATGTTTGTTACATATTAAATGAAAGTTATAAAGTTACAAGTTCTAAATCCACACTGAAGAAAACGAGAAGGACGAGGAGCTTCTCCTTGACGAAGAGGACGCAGGGAGAGAGGTTGGGAGGAGGAGGAGGAGAAGGAGGAGGAGGACGAGGAGCTTCTCCGTGATGAAGAGGACGCAGGGAGAGAGGTTGGGAGGAGGAGGAGGAGAAGGAGGAGCTTCTCCGTGATGAAGAGGACGCAGGGAGAGAGGTTGGGAGGAGGAGGAGGAGGAGGAGGAGGAGGAGAAGGAGCAGAAGGAGGAGGAGGACGAGGAGCTTCTCCTTGACGAAGAGGACGCAGGGAGAGAGGTTGGGAGGAGGAGGAGGAGGAGGAGGACGAGGAGCTTCTCTGTGACGAAGAGGATGCAGGGAGAGAGGTTGGGAAGAGGAGGAGGAGGAGGAGGAGTAGGAGGAGCTTCTCCGTGATGAACAGGACGCAGGGAGAGAGGTTGGGAGGAGGAGGAGGAGGAGGAGGAGGAGGACGAGGAGCTTCTCCGTGATGAAGAGGACGCAGGGAGAGAGGTTGGGAGGAGGAGGAGGAGGAGGACGAGGAGCTTCTCCGTGACGAAGAGGACGCAGGGAGAGAGGTTGGGAGGAGAAGGAGGAGGAGGAGGAGAAGGAGAAGAAGGAGGAGGAAGACGAGGAGCTTCTCCGTGACGAAGAGGACGCAGGGAGAGAGGTTGGGAGGAGGAGGAGGAGAAGGAGGAGGAGGACGAGGAGCTTCTCCGTGACGAAGAGGACGCAGGGAGAGAGGTTGGGAGGAGGAGGAGGAGGAGGTGGAGGAGAAGGTGGAGAACAAGGACGAGGAGAAGGAGGAGGAGTAGTGTGTGTGTGTGTGTGTGTGTGTGTGTGTGTGTGTGTGTGTGTGTGTGTGTGTGTGTGTGTGTGTGTGTGTGTGTGTGTGTGTGCAGCAGCAGCACACGTCGGCTCACTTCATTTCACCAACAGGTGTGAAGATGCCGGAGCAGCGAGGTGTTGAGTTGTCCAGGTGTTGAGGTGTCCAGGTGTCCAGGTGTTGAGGTGTCCAGGTGTTCACGTGTTGAGGTGTTGAGGTGTCCAGGTGTTCACGTGTTGAGGTGTCCAGGTGTTGAGGTGTCCAGGTGTTCACGTGTTGAGGTGTCCAGGTGTTGAGGTGTCCAGGTGTTCACATGTTGAGGTGTCCAGGTGTTGAGGTGTCCAGGTGTTCACGTGTTGAGGTGTCCAGGTGTTGAGGTGTCCCACATGCAGCGTCTCTCTCCAACACGTGCTGTGTTCAGGTGTCGGCACGAGCACATCGCTGACCTCTTCATGTACAGGTGATGACAGGATGTAAATACTGGGCCGGACAGCAGGTGTGTGACCACGTGGACCTGAGACCAGAGACCTGAGACCAGAGACCAGAGACCAGAGACCAGAGACCTGAGACCACGGAAGAGTCCTTTAGTGTTCGTTCTGCGTGCTGATTGGTCAGTAAGGTGGTCCGAGGGATTCACCTGTTGTGATTGGCTGAGAAGCGGGACCGTAGTTCAACCGTAATGGAGGTTTTATTTACCATCCGTTGATTACGGTGAATGTTGGTGAACGTACGTCTGAGCGGTGGAGACAACTTCCGCTGTTGCTGAGCGGAAAGGACGTTGTGGACTTTCTAAGGAGGACGTCATGCAGTCTGGTCCCCGAGGATTTTATTGATTTATTTAAAGATGGACGCTGAACTGTTAATTGCTCCGTGAGTGTTTTTTTGTCCTGAAGCGGACCGATGATAGTTTCAGAACCGACGCCGAACTGTGTTGGATCCGGTGAGTTGTTTTTAAGGGTTCTTCAGGACGGATGCTGAACTGTTGGGTGAACTTGTTCCGGACCGACGGTGAACTGAGTAAAACTTCACTCTCTACTTTTGTAATGTTTCCTTTTTTTCTGTTTGGTGTGCCAATCAGAGAGAGAGCGTGTGCACATGCGTGATTAAAAAAAGACTCGCGATGCCATTAGCATCTGTTCAGTGTTGTGGACATTCTGTGAAATTAAGACCTGATCTGCGACATCTTGACATGATGTCAGGTTGATGAGAGGTGGATCATTTATCGTGCAACTTGTTGTTGATTTGTTTGGAGACACTTTAGTTTCAAATTTATTTTTGGAGGTATTGAAAACAGAAAGGGTGACGGGAGTTTATGAGGTTTTTTTTAGGGTTTCTTTGTGTGTTTTTGTCGTTCTGTTTGAGTTAAAGTTCACGTTTACAAAAGTCCCAATATTTGTGTTAATTTAAAAATATTTGAAGTCAACTGTCATTCATTTTTTACGGCGCATTGTCTGGAGTCAGTCAGTCCTGCTGCCTTCACATGGTGGAAAACACTAAAAAACTGTTCATTTACATTTTCAGTAGTTTTATTGTTGTTGTCTTCTGTCAGTGAGAAGCAGCCGACTCCTTCACAACTTCCTGTGAAACTCTGAATACATGGAGGAGAAATGAATCTGAAACTGATCCGGTCTGAAAACATTTGGAAAGTGTTGAATGAGTTGTTTTATCTCCATTCAAGTTAGCGTATAGCTAAACAGGAAGTTAGAGGTCGACTCCATCCCTACTGTTGCAGCTTTAAAATGGATAAATAGTGTTTAAATGTAATAAAAAGGTGTTTGTATTCACGGGAATGTCTCACCAGACAGCAGATTTAAAATCCCTGCAGAAAGATTCATCTGCTGTTTTAATCAGCTTTGTGTGAAGTGGTTTGGCTTGAATGTAAATGTACCTCCATTATTCATATATTAATATATATAAATACAAACCTCTTACCTTCAGCTTCCATGGATCTCTCCCATCTTTTCAATTTAAAAAAAAAAAGCCATTATTTTAATATAACTGCGCTGAATAATGTTGCGTTTATTAAACCTTTTAAACTGATTCATATTCAAAGCGTCTGCCAGAGTGGCTCCACAAATAAAACAAAGAATATTCAGCTTCACTAAACACATGTAAACACAGTTTATCCACCCGTCAAATTCTGGAATCCTCTTTAATAGACATGAATGTGCAGAGGATATGAAGTATTATATGCTATAGTCGTAGAATATCACAGTGTGTTCTCAGTGTTTGCATTCGTGATGTTTGTAGACTCAACAATAAAGTGCTCTGATAGTTTCAGGTCAGACCTTCAGTCAGGTTGGTTTTTAAAGCCCATAATAAGGCCCATAATATGGCCCTGAGCCCGGTGGTCCTCCTGAAGGAGGGCTCCCACCCCGTGTTCCCCTGCAGACCACATTACTCCTGTTTATTTATAAAAGCAACATTAAAGACAAAACACATCATTTCAAACTTCAAACGCTGGTGTGTTTGGTGTCTTCGCCTCCTGCTGATCTGCCACCGCTGTACTGTTGGGAATCTCTCTATAAACGGGAATACAAATCAGGGTAGAGCTTATAAAGAGTAGAAGTAGCGGTGGCTCGGAGGCCGTCTCCATCCGATCTGTGTTGTGGGTGGCAGAACGAGAAGACGATCTGTGAGCCAGACGGGAGAGAAAATTGCCTGTAGCGCTGTGGATGTAATAGGGGAACGCATCGATGCGTTTCCGCCGGGCTCGTCTGGTCACCGGGGAGCTTCTGTCTCCGCCGCTCGCCACTCGCTCTCAGAGCCCACAAACTTCTCCTCCCGCTCCTCCTCGCCTTCGCCTTAGTTTTCCAGTTTTCTCCTCTGCTTTAACATCGCCCGAGGTAAATATAACCGCAGCCTCTAGAGAGTGGGTGGTTGTACATTCTCTGTTCGATGGGGAGTTTGCAGCGTGTGTGTGTGTGTGTGTGTGTGTGTGTGTGTGTGTGTGTGTGTGTGTGTGTGTGTGTGTGTACAGGGAGGGAAGGGGGAGGGGCTAGACACCTTTGAAGTGCGGTGATGCTGGCCAAAGATTGCGCCACGGAGGAGGGAAAAAAGCAAGCGGCTAAACACACAAACCTGTCAGAGGCCAAAACAAACTGGACATCGGCTTGATGCCCAGAGGGGAGGCAGCGGATGTACTGACACGGTGTGTGTGTGTGTGTGTGTGTGTGTGTGTGTGTGTGTGTGTGTGTGTGTGTGTGTGTGTGTGTGTGTGTGTGTGTGTGTGTGTGTGTCAGGGTTAAACGGGAAGTCCAGCCTTCAGTAGCGTGACCACTGTAGCTGTGGTTCATTAGGGAGCAGCGTTGCGGCGGCGCATCAGAGACCCAGGGGACGCTGTTAATTACAGCGTTCAAGCTCCTTGATGGGCCGCTCTCCCTCAGCGGGGGGGCGCCGCTCAGGCACACATGTGTCTGAGTCCTGTTGGGTGTAAACACAAGTCACCCTGCAGGAAGGGAAGCTCATTTGAATGATCAGAAACTAGTTTGGTCTAACAAGTCAAGTTGTCGAGTGAACTCATGAAATCTGCACATAATATATATTTATATAATAATATTGGACAAACATAAATACATGATTGAGGGATTTATGAGGCCGCATCAGTGGACGTATTTCTTTATCCCCTGTTAGATGGCATGTTGTGGATCTGATTGATCTGATTGGAAACCTGACGATACTACGTCCCGCCCACCGATAGCTGTAACCTGACTGCACCGCAGGCCTGTCAATCAAACAGACACGTCCCCAAAACCAGGTCTTCTTGAATCTTCTTTTCTAATGAATGAGGGATTATTTTCAGATGGACCTCCAGAAAACTAAGAAGAAGGAGTGACTTTAGCTAACAACACCGAGAGAACTGATGGACACATTTTATTCACTTTGGATTTGATGAGAGAAGTTGAATGGGAGTCTATGGAGCCGGAGGCTTTTTGGAGACGACCTCTAGTGGCACTCGCTGGTATTGCAGCTGAAGACACTTCTGGATCAGAACCATTTTACAGACCTGAAGCTACGAACACTTTTATAAACAATGTTTTCTTGAATTGTGGCTTTCTAATTTGTTTTAATGCAAAAATGTTTCAATACAAACATGAACCATGTTTATTTGTATTGGATTTTGTATTTTTTTCACCAATATTATATTTTACTCTCTTTGCTGTGTTTGCATAGTGTCTGTTTTTAATGATTTTGTTGTTTCAGCACAAATTGAACTGCAGCTCTGCTTTGTTGAGTCTGTCTGCAGCGGCTCTGAATCAACGGCAGGTTTGGACCCTTTTCAGGGGAACAGTTTCATAGCTTCATTTTGTACTGCTGCTGGTTTTACATTACTCTGTTTTCACTCAGTAAAAACTCACTCTGCACTGAAAGTAATGGAGAAATTAGGGTCTGATATTGTAATACTGGTAATTGAGACAGAAGAGCCAACAGACACACATTATTGTTTGGGAAGAATCAGTCAAGATATTCAGACTGCAGGCAAATCAGATTTTTCCTTAAATCAGGTGTTCAGGACAGACCGTCCTCACTGCTATTTGCGAGTGAACAGATCTGATTTGGCATGTCCAGACATCATCAATCTATCTGCATGGGTTTTCATGGTAACAGCGTATGCGCAGCTACACTGGTGACGCAGCCTTCCAACATGGCAGACAGTTGATTTCAGCTTCAGTTAGTGGATTGTTGCTGCCGTCGTCCAAAAACCTCCGCTTCCTGTTAGCTCTGTTAGCGGTAGCATCGATTCTGTCACTGTCGCTCTGACAACGACGTCGTCACCGTGTTACATTGTGAGTGACGGAAGAAAACTGATCTGAGCCAGCGGACTCAGACGCATTTGTCAAAACCTGATTGGAATCACAGTCCGTAAATAGTTATGAAATAATTATGAAGATTAATTTATATTTAATGACTAATACACAATAGCACAACATAGGAAATAACAACAAACACAATAACGGACAAACAAGAGACCATTTACCAACATTTACCTGCTGGAAGCTCAAAAATCAAGGAAACATGACCAAATCAGGATGTCCCAAAAAACAACAACAACAACAAAACAGGCAGACGAAACGCTTCACTTCTAAAACGCAGATAGAAGAAAACGTGTTACACGTAAAGTGACGGACTCGTGCTCGGTGGAAAACCGAGGTAAAGGATGGAAATAAACAAAAGAAAATTCAAAGTTTCTGAGTCATAAAATCCTGGATGTTAGCAATAAAAGGCGAATGCTCAGCAGCCTGTACCCAATATCTCCCTCATCAGTGTCATATTTTCAGAATAAAAGTCCATTATCGGGCGCTGAATTCTAAATAAATATCGTGTTTCTTTGTATCGTTGTTTTCTCTGAGCATCAGCTGTTTTAAAGGATGATGAAATGTGATTATCACACGCTCATTATCACTGTTGCTCGATTTCCACTTTTCACAATATGTTGTGTTTAACGTGTTTCATCTGGATGTGTTCCTTCTTCACTCGCTTGGCTTTGAGTCAGAGGGAGAACTGCTTTTATTTTTCTCTCTCTTGATTAGTATTTATACAGTGCCCCTTTATTTCTGTTGAATATCTTTCCACCTCTGTACATTTTCCCGCTGCGTCTGCACTCCTAACGCGGTGCTGGTTAGTTTCTGTGGATCATTTCACATCCAACCAGCTCAGTTTAGCCGTCAGTACCTGAAAATCCACCGCCGGCTGAATGACAGCACAATCCAAGTGTTTGACGGATCATCAATACACCAACTTATAAATTAAGATGACTTAACAACTCCAACGCTGTCGCTCCAACTTAACTTACAATTACAAGTCAGCGCAGGCAGGTAATTAAATGGTGCTCCAAAAATACACGAACCCGTCCAACAGCACCATTTGGTGCCGTGATCAGTGGTGAATATTCAAATGATCGCTGTAAATAGACGACTAAATTAGAAATCAAACCTGAAGAAACAATTTGTTGTAATGACAAGCTCCTTCAAAAGACCGCAGCACGCCCGCCTTCCTCTGCAGCCTGACAGCCTTTCTTCACATCTCAGGCTCCTGACAAGGCTTTGTACGCGCCTTGTCACCTCAAATCTGTCTGCCACACACACACACACACACACACACACACACACACACACACACACACACACACACACACACACACACACACACACACACACTCAACCACTGCCTGCATGCTTTGTCTTAGAAAGATTGTGTTGGTGTTAGATTCCATCAGGCAGCCGTTTCCTGGTTGATCAGGTGGGCTCCCAGACCGAGGACTCGTACCCACGTGTGCTTTCTATTCCCTCCTCTATTTCCGATTAGGATCCTTTTGACATTACTGATCGTTAGTGCACCACAGTGACGATAATTCCTGCTGATGGCCTTTTCCTTTCAGCTTCGTTGTAACCTGATTATGCCAATCAGAGCGTCCAACGAGAGGCGAACGTGAACTGTTTGGCAGCTTGCGAGCCTCGTTCCTCAAGCAAACATTTATTTTGTTTTCTCCTCGTTGCACAAATTAGACGAAGGAGCAGTAAAACCTGGGAGCTGAGGGGAGGTGCACCATGAACCGCATGAAGCCCAGCTGCTCTCTTTAACTTACATTAGATATCAATATAAAGGTGGTTGAAGGGTGAAAATATGAATAAATGTTATTGGGATGGAGTGAGTTTCCTTAATTTCCCTCCCGGTTGTGTGATTAAACATCGACACACTCATCTTATGAATGAAGGCTGTTTCAGTGACATCGTGTTTCATTGTGCGATCTCTTGTGTTTTGACGCTACATGTGGTAACATGCTGTCATGGAGGCTTTTAATTGGAGGGTAATCCTAATTCATTCCTGTTGTCGTCGTCTGTCTCTCTCCTCCTGTATGTGTGAACGCTGTGCTGTTGGTGTGTGTGTGTGTGTGTGTGTGTGTGTGTGTGTGTGTGTGTCCGTCCGTCCGTCCGTCCGTCCAGATCTTCATGTTGGAGAGAAGGTTGTGTGGTTCAGGTCTGATGGATCTGCAGCACCATCATCTCATGCATGTGTCTAATTTGCCATATCCATTAAATTCTAATTCGCAGCGTCTCGATTCGATTAGATATTGATTCTGTTTCGGGATAAAAGTCTTAATAAAGTGTTCACAACAAGATACGCTTTCTTTCTGGTATAAGCCCCGCCCACTGAAGCTGCATATACTCTTGTTCAGAATCTCATTGGCTATACAAAGTGTCAATCATCGCCAACAAGACTTCCGACTGTTTGGATCTGACACCTCCACTTGGTACAGACTCTGATTGGCTATCGTAGGCCGGGGACAGGATGTGGAAGCTCTTATTGGCTCAGTGAGATGTCAATCAAACCGGCAGTGACGCTATCGGACTTTACTGCTAACTACAAAGAAATTTGAAGAACGCCTGCTGGGAAGTTTCAGATGATGCAGCAGATCGTGTGTATTCTGGATGTAATCATGTGTTTCAGACTCAATTCTTTACTGGATCGTTGCTGGACTGTGAGACTTTATGTGTGTGTTACTGTCATGGTCTGTTTGTTCGGTGGTGATCTGTTGAAGCTGTTTACTGAACCCGCTGGGGGGATTGTATCTTGAAATGGTTGAAATCAACAGGAGTATACACGTGAACTTCAGCTCTGTAGGGCAGCACGGTGGTGCAGTGGTTAGCACTGTCGCCTCACAGCAAAAAGGTTCTGGGTTCAAATCCGGTCCTGGGCCTTTCTGTGCGGAGTTTGCATGTTCTCCCTGTGCTTGCGTGGGTTCTCTCCGGGTTCTCCGGCTTCCTCCCATCATCCAAAAACATGCACCTCAGGTCAGGTTACCTGGCGCCGCGCTAGTGGCAGCCTGCTGCAGCATCTCCCCCCTGAGAGCCCCCCTGCTGTAGTGACGAAATTTCCCCTCGGGGATTAATAAAGTGTATAAAATAAATAAAAATAAATAAAATAGACGAGGAAGTCGAGGCCGTTAAAACTCCGACGGCACGCGAGTGGGCCGGTCCGAACGTTATGTGGCTCAAAGATTGATCTCTTGTGAATTGTTATCAGATTATTCAAGTAAAGATTGGTTTGAATCAGAAATCGTTTCTTTAAACCCAGCCCTAATTGAATTAAGAGAGTTCCAGGTTTCCCCACTTAACAGTGTGAAAGGATGAGATGTGTTCAAATGAGACTCACTGCAGCCATTTTAAAAATGCTCAGAGAGGCTCTTCAAAGCTCCCCAGATGACAGAGATGGAGATGTCTGTGCTAGAACTGAAACGAAGATGGATGTAGGAGCATTGTTGGGCTTCAGTTCTGTTGCATCAGTGTCACTGACTCGTTGTGAAAAGGAGGTTTTTCATTCGGATTTAGAATTGCAGAAGGAAAAGATGATTTTAACCGGATTTGTTCACATATTTCAAATTTCTCTGAATTTCTGAGTCCAAGGTTGTTGATTTTTGATGAGATGTGAGGCTGTTACTGACAGAACGTGGGGATAACCAAGGACCATCATCTGTGAAGAGAAGAGAGGAGAGCAGGCGTGTGACCCCAGGCGGGTGACCCCGGCGGGTGACCCCGGCGGGTGACCCCAGGCGGGTGACCCCGGCGGGTGACCCCGGCGGGTGACCCCAGGCGGGTGACCCCAGCGGGTGAGGTAGTGAGCAAAGCTCTGCGAGGGGAATTGGACTTTTCACACTCAGAAAAAGAAGTGAGAAACTGTAAAACAGAATAAAAAGTAGGTTTCTGAAAGTGTCTAATTAGTTTGTGCTGGTGAAACATTCTTCAGGCACCGCTAGCATACTTGCATTTAATAGCAGCATTACTCCGTCTTCACTTTTCACTCACGTGTCAAAATAAAAAGTCTTCACCAGAATAGCAGTGAGTTGTCACATGGCGACGTGAACCTCTGCGGGGGTTCAGTGGGCTGAAGGAGCTGCTCGCTGCCGCGGGAGAACACGTGTGCTCCAGGAAACAAAGACAATATTTCCACACTACATGTGGTCGACTGAACATCTGATTGATGACATGCATATTGATGAAGCTCGCACAGGAACATCAGTTCAACATGTGAAAACATCATAAAGGAAATGTCAGTTTCCTCTAATGTGATTTGGTTGACTGATTACGTGTCTCGTGTCTCATAACAACAACACAACAATGAGATCTTTTATTGTTTGCCTTCAGCACCATTTAAAATCAGATAGTGTGGAGTTTTCAGTATCAAGTTTGGATCCGTCCATCTGGAGGAGACTGAACACAGGAAACCCCGACTGTTTGAATGACACCGTTATTATTTGGACCAAATATCTGCTATTTGCAACTCGAGTCCAAAACTGTCTTTGGATCTCATCAACTAAACTCAGCTGAAGCGTGAGGCTACAGACTGTAAGTGCAGGTCATGCTATTCTCTTTGGGGTGAAAGGAAGAAAAAAAAGAAGAGTTATTTCATGATTGTTTGGTTGTTAGCCTGGTTTTATTATTGTATTAAATAAACTGACGGTGGGAAGCTGGGTGATTTATGCAGACGGTCCATGTTGAAATATGCATTCAGCCTCACACTGTATTCTCTCTGAAAGCGGTCAGCGGAATGCAGATATCTTAACGAGGAAGGAGCGAGCCGATGGAGGAAAAAAAGAAGAAAACCTACCAGCAGAAACACTCACGAGCTCGTCAAAAGTACATTATCGGTAGCAGATACTCGTTTCAACGAAGTCAGACTCACTCGGTTTGTTGGCACAAACTTCATTTCTTGTATTTACATTCTGGAAATGTGTTTTTCTAAATTACAGTGATCTGTGATTCTTATTAATGCTAACGATTATAAACATATGTTAACTTGAAATATTTGTTTTGTGGCGCTCCTCCTGATTTAGATTGGACCGATGAGGTCACGCTCTGCAGATAGTACGATCAGAAAATAACCACTCTAAACGGAGTTCATCTACTTTAGTCCAACATTTTGAGCTTCTTCCCAGTTAATTGCTATGAAGTGTTCTTTGTACGAACATGTGTGAGGATGTGGCCTTCATCTGCTTACACTACTGTACTTCTCTCTGACCTGTAAGATGAGGAGGGCTGTTTTTCTGTGGAGGAACATTCTGCTCGACAACCCACAGCTGGAAAACACTTCTGAAAAGCAGCAGTTGTCAAAGCGTTTCCACAAACTAATTACTATCTAATCGAATAATCCCACTGGTGTCACAGCTGCAGGGTTTTAAACTGTGGAAACTATCAGCTCAAAATAAAACAAATAAAAAGAAGCAGAGGAAGAAAAATGTATCTGAATGATATCATTTAGAAAAAGTTATTGCTTGTGCAATAACTTTTATATGTCTGTGGAAAAAAGGTTTGTTAAAAGCAACCCGAGCAACAGGAGCTCTATTAGATGAGGATTGGTTGGGGTGCACAACACTTTGATTCTCCCCACACTTCCTCTCTGCCCTGTAAAGGCTAACATGTGAAAAATATCTTTAAAAAAAAAAAAAAAAGCAAATAACACAATAAAGGAAACTTATTAAACACAAGCCTGAATAATAAAATCTGAATGTTCTGTACTTTCTATGAATTATTTCTACAATATCTGCATGAGGCTCTTCAGCAGAGACGACCAGCATTTTATGAGCTCCTAAAAAACAGATTTATTGCATTGTCTACATGTTGTGTTTTTAAAAGTGAAATAAGTGCAACGTGCTTTCTTTGCAAGCTCCTTAACATGAAGCCTCACAATAAACTATGATCATATATATAATCAGGGAACTAAAGGACCTTTTAAACTGCAGCGACAAACTCACTGAGCTGCCAAGTCTGGGAAAGTTTGCCTGAATGTGCCAGTAAGTGGAGAGTTGTGGAGTGACTCTGATGGAAATTATGTTTGTGTGACTTTCAAGATCAATAAAATTAACAAGTTTTCAACCTTGCATGAAAACATTTCTATACAATATCATCAGTAAAGTATCAGCAGCTTCAGTCCAAATGTTTTCAGAGCCTGTGTGTGTTATTGAGTGGAAGTGGAGCATCCATTCCTCAACACAGAGCAGAAGGTTACTGATAGCTCTCCTCTGTTTCTATATCCCTGATAAACATATACCTGTCCGAGACGTTCTCTATTGTATCATATGTTTCCAGCAGTAGCTGGACATCACTGAGCTGTACAGGTTCTGCAGCAATGTAGTCTCCATTTATACACTATTACCAGGTGTTACGACTGTGGTCATTTTGGTGCATGTGTATTTCCTTTTGTTTCTGTGTGAACGAGAGTTGCAGACGGTGTGGTGTTTGTATGCAAATGAGTGTACAGGTGCACTAGCCGGATTGGTGGAAGGCGTCCCTGTCGAGGATGATGATTGGGCCCCGGCAGATGACGTCCACTACTTCAAGCCAACCCTGATGTTGCTCGAGGCAGAAGGATTTCCCCCCAGACTCCAATCTGCCACAAGCACCTCAGCATACAGTGGGTACGGAAAGTATTCAGACCCCTTTACATTTTTCACTCTTTGTTTCATTGCAGCCATTTGCTAAAATCAAAAAAGTTCATTTTATTTCTCATTAATGTACACTCAGCACCCCATCTTGACAGAAAAAAAACAAATGTAGAAATTTGTGCAAATTTATTAAAAAAGAAAACCTGAAATATCACATGGTCATAAGTATTCAGACCCTTTGCTGTGACACTCATATTTAACTCACATGCTGTCCATTTCTTCTGATCCTCCTTGAGATGGTTCTACTCCTTCATTGGAGTCCAGCTGTGTTTAATTAAACTGATTGGACTTGATTAGGAAAGGCACACACCTGTCTATATAAGACCTTACAGCTCACAGTGCATGTCAGAGCAAATGAGAATCATGAGGTTGAAGGAACTGTCCAAGGAGCTCAGAGACAGAGTTGTGGCAAGGCACAGATCTGGCCAAGGTTACAAAATAATTTCTGCAGCACTCGAGGTTCCTAAGAGCACAGTGGCCTCCATAATCCTTAAATGGAAGAAGTTTGGGACGACCAGAACTCTTCCTAGACCTGGCCGTCCAGCCAAACTGAGCAATCGTGGGAGAAGAGCCTTGGTGAGAGAGGTAAAGAAGAACCCAAAGATCACTGTGGCTGAGCTCCAGAGATGCAGTAGGGAGATGGGAGAAAGTTCCACCAAGTCAACTATCACTGCAGCCCTCCACCAGTCGGGGCTTTATGGCAGAGTGGCCCGACGGAAGCCTCTCCTCAGTGCAAGACATATGAAAGCCCGCATAGAGTTTGACAAAAAACACATGAAGGACTCCCCGACTATGAGAAATAAGATTCTCTGGTCTGATGAGACCAAGATTGAACTTTTTGGTGTTAATTCTAAGCGGTATGTGTGGAGAAAACCAGGCACTGCTCATCACCTGCCCAATACAATCCCAACAGTGAAACATGGTGGTGGCAGCATCATGCTATGGGGGTGTTTTTCAGCTGCAGGGACAGGACGACTGGTTGCAATTGAAGGAAAGATGAATGCGGCCAAGTACAGAGATATCCTGGAAGAAAACCTCTTCCAGAGTGCTCTGGACCTCAGACTGGGCCGAAGGTTCACCTTCCAACAAGACAATGACCCTAAGCACACAGCTAAAATAACAAAGGAGTGGCTTCGGAACAACTCTGTGACCATTCTTGACTGGCCCAGCCAGAGCCCTGACCTAAACCCAATGGAGCATCTCTGGAGAGACCTGAAAATGGCTGTCCACCAACGTTCACCATCCAACCTGATGGAACGGAGAGGATCTGCAAGGAAGAATGGCAGAGGATCCCCAAATCCAGGTGTGGAAAGCTTGTTGCATCATTCCCAAGAAGACTCATGGCTGTACGAGCTCAAAAGGGTGTTTCTACTCAATACTGAGCAAAGGGTCTGAATACTTATGACCATGTGATATTTCAGTTTTTCTTTTTTAATAAATTTGCACAAATTTCTACATTTCTGTTTTTTTCTGTCAAGATGGGGTGCTGAGTGTACATTAATGAGAAATAAAATGAACTTTTTTGATTTTAGCAAATGGCTGCAATGAAACAAAGAGTGAAAAATGTAAAGGGGTCTGAATACTTTCCGTACCCACTGTATCTGTAGTGATGAAGCTGGTGGGGGTGAGCTGCCATTTCTGTTGCCCATTTTCTCCTGTGTTTGGTTTGGTTAGGAAGGTCAGATTTTGTGATTTTGGTTTGGATAGATTGGATGATTATGTTCCTAAGATAGTTTTGTTTTGTTTGTCGTTTTGGCCTTGGCTCACCCCGAAGGCATTTTTAGTTCAGATTATCCCTTGTTGTAAATTGTATAAATACATTGTTAAAGTGCGTGAAAACGCCTCACGTAATCCTGTGGCTGTTTGGGACCTGGGGGGAAAACGGGGCTAAAAATTGATACCCATGTTATGACTCGGCCACCCCTAGACGGGACATAACACCAGGGCTGGATTATTTTGATAACGTCCCCTCACTATACCTCATTATTTACCCACAAACTGACTCACGAGCTGAAATGATTCGTTGATTCATAAATCGACAATCAATTCATTATATTTGTAAAGAAAATACAATTTATATTTTCTTCTTCAGATGCAAACATTTGCTATTTTATCAGTTTCCATCATATTAAACTGAACCGAACTACCAATCAGCTTGTTGCTCCTCACTGAGCTAAACACTCTACAAAATCACGACTGTTTGCTGTCCTGGCTCCTAAATGGTAGAATGAGCTCATCAACGACATCAGGACAGCAGAAACTCTGAACATCTTCCACCGCAAACTAAAAACACACCTCTTCCTCCTCCTCCTCCTCTGTCCTGACTCCTTTACCTTGAACAGTAGAACTTTAGTATCTTAAAATAGAACTTACTGATAGAACTTTGTAGTTTGGCTTTCTTGAAGAAATTATATTTTCTTGATTCTTGTTGTTCTGGGTTTTGTACCCTTATGGTTGAAATGAACTTATTGTAAGTCGCTTTGGATAAATGAAATGCAATGCAAACTCAAACTTTGGACTGTTGATGAGACAAAAAGGTCATTTGAATCGATTAATTTGGCGTTCTGAAACAAATCTGGGAGAAAATTGTCTGATGCAGTAAAAACACGATGTTTGCCACGATGGATTCAAATTACCTTTCCGAAGGTTTTCTGTGTTTGTTTCTTAAAACACAAAAAAAAACTGAAGCAATTTGATCAAATATACATTTCAACAAATGGGCTCAGTATGAAACATCAGTTAATATTTTTCTTCAGTGAGACACGTTTTCTTTCTTTGACCACTACTTTCCTTTAAAATAGAAGAAGAAAAGAAAGTCATAGCTGTTGACTGAAAACCTTTGATGTAGGTTTGGGTGGATGGGTAGTCTAAGTTTGAACTACAGACTGGATATAAAAGTGTTCGTAGCTTCAGGTCTGTAAAATGGTTCTGATCCAGAAGTGTCTTCAGCTGCAATACCAGCGAGTGCCACTAGAGGTCGGCTCCAAAAAGCCTCTGGCTCCATAGACTCCCATTCAACTTCTCTCATCAAATCCAAAGTGAATAAAATGTGTCCATCAGTTATCTCGGTGTTGTTAGCTAAAGTCACTCCTTCTTCTTAGTTTTCTGGAGGTCCATCTGAAAATAATCCCTCATTTTATTAGAAAAGAAGATTCAAGAAGACCTGTTTTTGGGGGCGTGTCTGTTTGATTGACAGGCCTGTGGTGCAGTCAGGTTACAGCTATCGGTGGGCGGGACGTAGTATCGTCAGGTTTCCAATCAGATCTGTCAGATCCACTGCTGGCTCCTCCCCCAGCTCGTCCAAATATGGTCACTTCCTGCTCCAAACCGCTCCGAACTAGCAAAGATGGTGACGGACAGAATCTGAACTGGAGGATTCATAACGTTCACAAACCAACGATGACATCACTGATGGTTCTGATTGGTTTAAACAGACTGACACCACAGCAGCTAACAGTTCACAGTTGCCTGTTGAAACATACAGGACAATACGAACATTCACTTGTTTTTGGTCTCCACCAACTTTCAGAAAAATATCTCTTCGTGCTCCACCAGCTTGTCTCTAACTGGGTCGGTCTGCTGTGGAAGAATCTCTGTTTCTTATTTACCAAACCACAGCTGTGGGCAGTTTCTTTCTTCAGTGCACACAAAGAGACAGACAGCGAGTGGACGGTGAGCAGATATTTACTGAATTGGTCATAAAGTGCAGAATATACCTTTAATGACTGCTTCCATCTCTGCCCCTGTTAATCAAAGCTCACCACATCCTGAGCAGCTCACTCCTCCAAGGAATAGTTTACAAAGTGTCGGTGGATGATATGAAGTGACGTGAACGAGGCTTCGTGTCAGAACGTCAAACCAGGTTATAAAAAGGTCCAAACTTAAACCTTCAGATGTTTTAACAAGACCATCATTTCTCCATCAGAGACACGTGAGGAAACACATGAAGCGATACGTTCAGTTCCTCTAATAATAAACTAACAAGTGGCGTTATGATTTCTACAACTGCTATTTGATAATGCAAACATAGTAAGTGGAATATAAGCATGTTTATTTTGATGCAGCACTTGAAGAGTCATAGTGTTCATGTATGACATTGATTTAAAACAGCCATCTTGATTGATAGATGAGCATAAATGGTTTATTAATGTGTCATACTGTAGCTGTGATAAGATACGTTTTTAACAGTGACCAGAGTTTTGGAGGCTGACAGAAGGCTGTTCAGTGGTGATGACTGAGATGTGTAACTTTACAGTCTCATATTGTGTGTGTGTGTGTGTGTGTGTGTGTGTGTGTGTGTGTGTGTGTGTGTGTGTGTGTGTGTGTGTGTGTGTGTGTGTGTGTGTGTGTGTGTGTGTGTGTGTGTGTATCACTGAATGGTCATTATCTCAGTGTTTTCTGTACTGGTGCTTTATCTAAGAAAAAACAACACTGATACTTCTTTGGAGGCTTTTACCATTATTTTTGCATATCTTTTCAAATCGAATTGTAGTTTCCCGTCACTGCAGCATTGAAACAACCAAGAGACTCTAAACCTCTTCAGCTAAATAGACACTTTGACAGGTGACCTACAGGAAAGAAGAATCACTTAATAAGTTGGGTTTCTAGTCTGACTGAATGTAAACGGAGAATGTGGCCAGTCATCAGGACATTAAGGAATCAGGAGGAGACTTTTTGTCTGACATCAACATGTCTCACTCTGCAGATAGAGTTTTCCTCCTCAGTCAGCAGGAAGCAGTTCTCCAGGTCCTTTTATCTCTACACCACCATCCTCCGGGTCTCCTCTTCCATTTGACTTTCCTGCTCTCCTGTGTACTCTGAATCCAACATGGCTGCCCTTTAAACTATACTGACCTGCGACCGTCCTCGTGATGGTCCTGGGAATAATCCACCAATGTCGGCCTCACACAGGTAAATAGCGGGTGTGCACGGGCTGCAACAGCACTTCAGGGAGCACAACACAAACATGTCTCAAGTCATCGGGATCGAACGTGTGTGAACGTCGTGCAGCGGCATGACGCGCAAAGACGAGCTGGAACTCCTGCAAACGTTTCGTTGCTTCATCAAAATCAAAACGTGGAGTGAAGATTGTGTTGTTGTGGGAGAGAAACCTTGTATTGCACTGTCCTCATAACGGTCCACATATAGATTCTGAGTTAGTGGACACTTCTCAGCCTTACGTTGCCGTCATGGATGCGTAGCAGAAAGGCAGTGGCCAGCGGCCTTGCAGCTGTTTTTGAACGCTGTCCACTCTAAAGTCTTTATTTTTCACTAAGTAGCACAGTACTGCTGTTTGGGAGCTATAGAGAGCAATAAAACGTAAATCGTACACACAATCGTTTTCTCGCTCAGTGTATTTATAGTATCGTGTCTGTATTTGCTTTTTTGGTGACTGAATATGTCATCAATGAGTCTGATTGGTTGTGGCGACTTCACTGACATCAACTCTTCACTAAGACAGCTGTAATACAACGGATGTAAAAGATTATTGTTAATAAATGACAATAATGATGATACTGAGAGCGACAGTGTGATTTGAAACAACATCACCCTGTCCTACAAGTGTACTCATCTGTAAGAGGACTATATGTGAGTGTCCGAAGGGAAGTACGTGATATGAGACACATATTAGACCCTCTCGGACTCAGAGAGAACCGGCTCCACGGTGGGGTTAGCGGCTCTAGTGAAGAACACATAGATCCCACAGCCTGAACGGAAGCAGCAGCTCTCAGGTGTCCCGGTGTGCTCACCTGACTGGCCCCGAGGAGAGACTCCACAGCTGTTTCCCTGCTGCAGTCAGCGTTTCCCTGCCTCTAATAGGGATCTTCTCTCCCCGGGGTAAGAGATCTGCTGGCTGTCCAATTGGCCGCCACACTGCTTTCCGTGGTCAAACTGATTTTTTATTAGCTGCGGGGATTTGGTAATGTCCTGAAAGCTGAGTGTCGAGCTCTTTGGCTCAAATCCAGTTGCTCTGGAAGGATAGCGGAGGTCATTTTTAGCCATTGCTGAGCGGAGTAAATAAATAAATGTTGGATTGTGATTGGTATTTGCTCTCAGCCAAGAGGGAATACAGTAACCGGCCGACATTAAAAGCACGGTGCAGGCTGTGAGTTGTGTCTTTTGAGAGGGAGGCGTGAAATGAAGAGTGCATTTGTGGATAAGTGAGAGCAGAGCCGAGCGGTGGTTTTCCACCTCCTCCTCCCCGGTGGCTGCTGTCTTTGTTTCCTGTTAAACAATCAGCAGAAAACAAGAGACAGAAAAGCCAAATGACAAATTATTTTTAAAGGGGATGCAGAAAAATGCAGTGTGTGTCAGAGGGACAGTGGGTGTGCAGTGCGTGTGTGTGTGTGTGTGTGTGTGTGTGTGTGTGTGTGTGTGTGTGTGTGTGTGTGTGTGTGTGTGTGTGTGTGTGTGTGTGTGTGTGTGTGTGTGTGTGTGTGTGTGCGCACGCGTGCACGTGTGCGTGTTCCACAATGCAAAGTGGGGTGTCTGAGCCCTTCTTTCTTATTGATTGTGGAAACGGGGATGGAAGGTGTTGTGGTTGTGTAGATCAATGCTCAGACATTTTGGTCAACAGTTAACAAGATATCAGAGCAGCACAGAAACACACAGCAGGCCGTCTCACACACAGGTTATTTCTCTTTATGATATTACATTTGTTATTCTGGTATTGTCAGGATCCCGGTCTGCCTGTGTTGTTTCCCTCTGTTTCATTATGTCTACTCACCCGCAACCTGCCGTCAACCCTGCCAGCCGTCCTGTGTCGTTCCGCGGATATCACCCAGTTGACATAAGCCTGCCATCCTGTGTCGGACCAAGGGACCCACACAGTCCATCCTGCCAGCTGTCCGGTGTCGGTCCACGGGAAACCACACTGTTGATCCTGCCTGCCATCCTGTGTTGGACTAAGGGACCCACACAGTCCATCCTGCCTGCTGCTCCGAATCCTGTCTCTGGTTCCTCCACGTCTCTCACGGCTGCTCCACCAGCTTGTCTCGGACTCATCCACTCTAAAATAAAGTCTGTTCTGTACCTGATCTCGATCCTGTGTCTGATATTGGGTCCTATCCTGTTGCACCTCCTGGCAGCCATTAACATTTATAACAATAAGTGTGTGCGCAGTTTATAAAAAAAACCCACCAGAGTAGCAGCAGTAAAATTACACTATGTTACCGTTTTAATAATCCTCATACTTTTTATCCTCCCACATATTTTATTTTCCCACTCTTATTTCTACTCTTTATAATTAATAATAATTGGTCTCAATAATTCAGCCAGCATGTCGCAGCAGAAGAATCAAAATACATAAATAAAATAGCTCATATTGTAAGTGTAAATATAATTTAATATGATGTATTTATGCCCCAATGCAGCAGAAAGACATCCAAAGTTATCATGTTCCGTAACAGCAGAATAAGTAGCTTTACAACTACTTACATTTTAACATGCAGTAATTCATATCTGGAGAACTTAGATACAGAATTCAGTCGCTTTTAATAGAGATAAATTAAATCCATTCATTATCTCCATTCATGAATGGAGATAAATGTGAGAGTGAACCAGGGAGACTGGGTAAACTCCACCTGAACATCCAGTAATAATATGAATTTGTTAAATTGTTGGTTCAGCTACTCACAAACATGAAGACAAACATATCTTCTTTTTAGTTTGTCCCAACGCTGCTGCTGGTCAGAGGCTGAACCCGACAGGAACAAACATCCTCAGTCTTACATGCAGTTGGAAACTTAAAGTGGGCCAAATAAAACCCCCCCTAACATGAGTGAGATCCATCCTGATCATATCCACAACAAAGATCAGGTGAACTTATCCATTAGCTTCACAGCTGCAGGCTGAAACTGATGGAGCGATCGGAGCTTCGTGATAAAGGATGAATCTGAGGAAATGAGTGTGGAAATACAAAGACAAATATCAAAGTTTAAAAGAGAACCGTTTTTGCTTTTTGGGGGGGGTGCAGATGAAAGTAAGTAAGTATTTCTGTGCATAACATATTTCCACATTCATTTCCTTATTCTTTCACAGATTTCTTCTTTTTTATGGCTCTCCTGTCGCTCCATAGAAACCAACATTGAACTCCTGAGAGTGAAACACCACTGACGGACGCTCCAAACAATCCAGACTGCAGCTTCTCTACAAACACTGAGACCATGTGTTCGTCAGCGTTTCTTAATGCTCTGACAGTTGATAAATGTGCTGTTGGTCAATGTTTTAATATTTGAAGGCTTTGGTGTTTGTCACGTGGCCGTTGATTGACAGCTGTGATTGACAGGTGGCTCCTGACCTCCATACGTGTAGCATGCAGCTGAAGGAGCTCATGTTGGCGTGTGTGGACCCGCGGATGCTGAGAGGAAGCGAGCTTTCTCAAGATGACTTCTCCGTGGGCCAGTGTTTTAATTGAGTTCAAGTTTTGGACCTGACGTTGGAACGGGAAAAGTTTGAAATGATCCTCTGGGGAGCTGTGACATCCAACTAATTTAATGACAATCTGCTCAGTAGCTATTGAGATTTTTCAGTTTGGACCAAAGTCAAAGACAAAGACAAGAGCAGATGGAAGGACTCACGGACCAAACAGCATCTCTGTCACTCGGCCTGCAGTCAGCCGCAGGAAATGTGGCAATTAATACCATCGGTTTAAGAAAACATGAATAATTGCAGCAAAATGCAGCTCTAAAATACACACAATCAACATGCAGTAAACAAACAACATCATATTTATGACACCAGAGGTGGAGGCGGATTCCATTTAACGACTAAATGGGTCCCATATACAAGTCTAACAGCAGGTTTTATTCAAATGAATAAACTGCCAGCTTGTTTATTTCAATTAGATTTCCTCTCAGAATATAAACATGATAGAAACAGATTACCTCTTTATAATCTGCAGCTCTACAATGTTCAATCATAATAATACCAAATATCAAAGGCAACAACACCGCCATTGTTTTCACACACATTGTTAAAAAAACAATATGATTGTCCTAAAATCCTTCCGATGGGAAGGGATGGGATGATGGGATGGGATGTGATCTGATGGGATGTGATCTGATGGAATGAGATCTGATGGAATGAGATCTGATGGGATGAGATCTGATGGGATGGGATGGGATCTGATGGAATGAGATCTGATGGGATGAGATCTGATGGGATGGGATGGGATCTGATGGGATGGGATGTGATCTGATGGAATGAGATCTGATGGAATGAGATCTGATGGGATGAGATCTGATGGGATGGGATGGGATCTGATGGTATGAGATGGGATGTGCTCTAATGAGATATGATGGTATGGGATGTGATCTGATGGAATGAGATCTGATGGGATGGGATGGGATCTAATGTATGGGATGTGATCTGATGGAATGAGATCTGATGGAATGAGATCTGATGGGATGAGATCTGATGGGATGGGATGGGATGGGATCTGATGGAATGAGATCTGATGGGATGGGATATGATGGTATGAGATGGGATGTGCTCTAATGAGATATGATGGTATGGGATGGGATGTGATCTAATGAGATCTGATGGTATGGGATGGGATCTAATGGTATGGGATGTGATCTGATGGAATGAGATCTGATGGTATGGGATGGGATCTAATGGTATGGAATGTGATCTGATGGAATGAGATCTGATGGGATGGGATGGGATGGGATGTGAGGTGTTTGCAGCCGGGCCGCAGTGCAGATGTGTGTTTATCAAAGATACAGCGGATTATCAGGTATTATCAGGGCCGCAACTCTGCAGACAGTAAACAAGAAGCAAAGTTTATTTGGCCGGAACTGGAAACAACACGGGGAAGTACATGGATAGTGACCAAGCCACAAGGTGGCGGGTGAGAAACATTTAGGAGGTCCAAACTGAACCCATTGGATATCCACTCTGGATTTAAGAAGAAGAAAATACATAATTTAAAGATCTGTGATAAAAAAAAAACTTTATTTCATTCCACTCTGCAGGTGTGTAAGTAATCACGAGAGGAAACAGCGCATCAACACATGTTAGTACATCCAATGAAACGTGTCTAAACACCGCAGCAGCATGATTCATGTGGTGAAGCATCCGATCAGCACTTGTACAGTCGTATCGCAGCGAAATGCACAGATTCATAAAAGCTGAATGAAATAACGCCGACATCTGCAGCAGCCTGACAACATCAACATGAATATAATAAAGAAGACAGATCTTTTTACAATGAAAAATAACCTGTATTTAATTTATGTTAGGACAACATCCTGGGGAGCTGTAGTTTTGCTGTTCTTTTCCTGTAGTTTTGCTTTAGTTTTGCTGTATTTTTGTTGTTGTTTTGCTTTTGTTTTGCTGTTTTTTTGCTGTAGTTTTGCTGTTGTTCAGCTGTAGTTTTGCTGTACTTTTGCTGTACTTTTGCTGTTGTTTTGCTGTTGTTTTGCTGTTGTTTTGCTGTAGCCTTGTTGTTTTTTGCTGTAGTTTTGCTTTTGTTTTGCTGCACTTTTGTTGGTGTTTTGCTGTTGTTTTGCTGTAGTTTTGCTGTTTTTTGCTGTAGTTTTGCTGTTGTTTTACTGTAGTTTTGCTGTTGTTTTGTTGTAGTTTTGCTGTTGTTTTGATGTACTTTTGCTGTTGTTTTGCTGTAGTTTTGCTGGTGTTTTGCTGTAGTTTTGCTGTTGTTTTGCTGTAGTTTTGCTGTAATTTTGCTGTTGTTTTGTTGTAGTTTTGCTGTTGTTTTGCTGTAGTTTTGCTGTTGTTTTGTTGTAGTTTTGCTGTTGTTTTGTTGTAGTTTTGTTGTAGTTTTGCTGTTGTTTTGATGTAGTTTTGCTGTTGTTTTGCTGTAGTTTTGCTGCAGTTTTGCTGTTGTTTTGTTGTAGTTTTGCTGTTGTTTTGCTGTAGTTTTGCTGTAGTTTTATGTAACTGTGGGACTATGTGTTACAGTCGTCCTGCAGCCTTATGAGTTAAACTAATGACACGAGCGCTTGCAAAGATGCAATACAATTTCATGGGATATAATTACAGAAGAGATTAAACATCAGTTTATTTCAGATCTAGTATGTGGCTGACTTTTGATGAAATGCAGTCGTTGGATTTGAGATGACCTGTCTGAGTGGAAGTGGATGAGGCCTCCTAATCGGTTGACATGGTCTTACTTCAGTGTGTGGCTCCACCTGAAAGGTCTGAATATCAGATTCTGAATATCAGTGTCATGTGTTCATATTTGTTGTTGGAGAAATTATCGGCCTTCAAGTAAAAGAGCTGGAAAACCACTGAGTTAAATTTGGATTTGATTTATTTTTCATTGTACACAGTTCGGTCAGATTTAGAGGAAGAGGAGAGGAAGCACTTTACTTCCTGCTAGTTATTGTCATAGAAAAAGATCAAATACTTCCAAGCAGACTGTCACACACAAATTGTAAAACTTAAGCTTCCTTTATGCTAACTGTATTTAGCGCGGGAGTTGGAAAAGTTGCATTCGAATGAATATATCTGTTAAGTCCAATCAGAACCATCAGTGATGTCATCATCCATCAGTGATGTCATCAACCATCAGTGATGTCATCATTGGTTTGTGAACGTTATGAATCCTCCAGTTCAGATTCTGTCCGTCACCATCTTTGCTAGTTCGGAGCGGTTTGGAGCAGGAAGTGACCATATTTGGACGAGCTGAAGCTACAAACACTTTTATGTCCAGTCTGTGGTTGAGCTGGTTTGACAAAACTTCTCCATATAATGCTGATCAATATCATATCTTTAAGGCACTTCCAGCTTGGCTCCACTTTTCTGACCCGCTGACTTGGTCCGGTTGTATTTGCATAACGAGCGGCTCCTCACAGCTCCGCCAGAAGAAGTAGGATCAGTGATCCACTGCTGTGACAGCTGCTGCTTGATGGCACGCTAACTACTTTCTGAGTCACTTTTGAAGCATTCAGAAGCGGCTACATTAAACTGGAAGTCGTGGAGTAGAGACGTGCTCGGGGCATGTTTAGTTCTGGCACTAAGAAACCGTTAGCTAACGGCACATTCACTTCATCATTCAGCCTCAGATTCATCAGCCTGTCAGTCGTGGAGCGAACCGAGTGGCTGCAAGAACAACATGGCTAATTTATAGGCATCAGAAAATGACCCGGTGACTAATGCGTCAGGACGGAGGTTGTCAGGAGGCTATAAATAACCAGCATCTGCTGCTCCATGCCAACCGAGTACTGAAACGAAACACAGAACGGCTCCATAAAAGAGCCGTACAGATTTATGCGACGGTGTGAATATTAAGCAGTGTCACTTATTTCATTTAGCTTTTTGCAGACTGACAGCCATCAGAACTCATGTGAGACTGACAGCAGGCAGATCTGCAGGCAGTAACAGGATGGGGAGGGGGGGCACCTTTTATAGCGTCGCTTTACTCCTCCATTTCCTCTACTTTGTTTTCTACATCTGTGTGTGTGTGTGTGTGTGTGTGTGTGTGTGTGTGTGTGTGTGTGTGTGTGTGTGTGTGTGTGTGTGTGTGTGTGTGTGTGTGTGTGTGTGTGTTTTAAATCTCTGCCTCTCTTCTTCCTCTAATGTTCCTTGTTTGTTTTGCGGTGCTTTCCCTCGGGCTTTGCCTGAGTAAGCACCAACGCGAGCGTGACAAGCACTTAAGGGACCATTGAACGCCATGTGGATATGAACCCCCGCCACCCCTCCCCAAAAATCCCCCTCCACCCTCCCGAACACACACACACACACACACACACACACACACACACACACACACACACACACACACACACACACACACACACACACACATAGCCTGTCATGCGATCGTCATCCGGCTGCTCGCAAATCCCAAAACATTTTGCTTGAGATGATACATTTGATCCAATCAACCACAGACTGACCTCTGACCTTTCTGAATCCACCAAACCTGAGTGTCACGGTTTTGGATTCTTGTCATTGATGTATTCAGTCATTCTTTCCCTCTGGTTGTTGTGTGTGTGTGTGTGTGTGTGTGTGTGTGTGTGTGTGTGTGTGTGTGTGTGTGTGTGTGTGTGTGTGTGTGTGTGTGTGTGTGTGTGTGTGTGTGTGTGTGTGTGTGTGTCCTGCTCACCTGTTTCTGCTCGTCCAATCAGAGCTCCCCGCTGACAGATTGTCGTGATAGCCTCTTTAGCTCTGCTCATGTTTTTGGGTCGGTCCCTTGTTGTTTGCCTGCTCTGATTCCTGCATCGCTGACCTGAAGTCGTACTCTCGGGTCTCTTTCCGTCTACCGTGACACTTATCACAGCATTCATTTCTATCAGTTTGGGTCATACCTGCCTCCCTCTGTTCTCGGCCTATCGGCAGTTAGATTGTGTCCTGCTGAGCGAGGCGAGCCCTGATTGGTGGATGAGTGCAGGGCTTTAGCAGAGCTTAACCTCGCTTGCTCTTTCTTTGTTTTTTAGTATAATTTGCTTCCATGATTTCATTCTTTGGATTAAGACCAGGCAACATCTGCAGCGACGTCTGCGAGCCTGAGAGTCCATTCATGTACAAAAGAAGTTGTTGGTCATTAACAAATCTGGCAAATCTGAAGTCTTTTGTTGTAAAATATTTCCCTCCGTTTTGATTTACAATGTTTCTTTTGTGAATAACTGAGCGTCCCAGATGTGAGTGACATGTTCAGTGATCTGAGGTCTGGATAGATGGATTTGCGGTTATTCAGGTAACTTCAGGTTAAACTCTGGTTTTTCAGTCCTGTAAACCTGGTTCACTTCTTACCGGGATACGTCGCCATGGTAACTGATGGTGCAGAGCTAACACGGTCCGGCAGGTTACATTCGAGATAATATAACCTTTCAACTTTCATTTATTCAAACAGTCTGTGATTTTTTTTTTTTGTACACATTTTTTTTTCAGCTGCATGATGTCTTTAACTCCTTCATATTTTTCTAAAATGATACTTTATTCCTCGTTTATGAAATATGTGTCTGTGCTGTCAGTACATTGTCCATGTTTGTGATCGGTCAGATGCTGCGAACACTTCCACTGTGACCTTCAAGTGAGACCTCGTTTGATTTGTTAAGGCAGACAGTGGAAAGTTGAAGCTGCCTCGTCGTACAGGCCTCTCGGTGTTTATTATGTTTATAACTTTTTATTAGCTCATGGACCTCTGAATGATGAAATATTTTTTCTCTTTGATTATTATCTTTTGTAACTCCGTAGTTTCTGTCACTTTGCAGTAAACCACCCAGAAGATGGGCAGGTGTTTTATTTGACTCCCTCGGCAGAATTTTAACGTGTTTTGTAACAGCAGATTTTAAGGAAATGTAAACTCCACATGCCTATAATCCATCATTAATCTGAATATTGAAATGTCTTTGGCCTTGTAATCCTGAAAACATTGCAACCATGAGACTGTGACAGCAATAGAGATGCAAACAGAACAAAACACAATTTTCGGCCCAGAAGTCTCTCCAGCTTTTCATCTGGATAATTACACAGAAAGTACAATAAGTGGTTTTGTTTGGGGACGAAGTAAAGTTGACATTTCATGAGAGGTTTGCAGTCATGTCTGAACACCCTGGAGTCCTGAGTGCTCTTGAACGCCCCCTGAGCCAATAAGGACGGCGAGCAGAGAACAGCTGTCGGCACGAGAGAGAAACAGAATTCATAATTTTGCCTGGTTTTATTTACTGTATCTTCTGGGTTGTCTTATCATATTACTCTTCAGAGAGACGACTAAACTTCAGCTCAGTAGATTTCTGGTGCGAGCCTCCACACACATTAAGTGGTATGCAAGAACTCGTCTGACGTGTAAGTTTCTCTATCAGTTGATGTCAAACTCCAGAGGAGATTAAAAGTAGGAATTTGATGGGTTTTTTCTTCCGTAGCTAAATTCTTTTTTTTTTCTTTTTTTTTACTTGTAATTCCCTTTAAAAAACAAGTCAAATTTAGTTTTGCTTAACTTTCCCACAGCCTGCAAACTGCACTTTACATTTCTACTGAGCACCAAACATGACTCACTATCAACATGACAAACGATGAGCAAACAATAGAGAAGGTGACAGTTCACAGTAATTTGCACACAGACAGCATGCAGACGCTTGTGAAATAAATGTATCTAAAGTCTTTATCCCATCATCAGATCTGTCTCTGAAATACAAACAACAGTGCTAACTATGGCAGTAAATGAAGTAATTCCAGTGTGGATTAAGAAGCAGACAGCAGCAGCTTGGTAAACTGAGAGGTAAAGGAAGACGGGCCAAAGCAAACCCAACCTCCAGGAAGGATAAAGTCCTCTGACTTCACTGTATCAAAGACCATCTGCTGGTTTGCTCCTCCAGAAATCTCTCATTGCAGAAATTGAAAGAAATGTTTATATTAGACTTTCTACTCACGTGAGAAAAGAGGTGCCAAATCCCAAATATTTCAAAAAGTCTACTATTTAGCCACAGTGGTGTTTGCTGATTTGAAGACAGGTGCTCAAAGCAAACAATGCACATGTAACATTTGAAAATAAGAAACCAAAGACCAAAGTAGATTAAAACATTATGTAACCCTAAAAATAGATTATGAATTGGCAGAATATCACTCTGAGCGGTTTGGAGCAGGAAGTGACCATATTTGGACGAGCTGGGGGAGGAGCCAGCGGTGGATCTGACCGATCTGATGGGAAACCTGACGATACTACGTCCCGCCCACCGATAGCTGTAACCTGACTGCACCACAGGCCTGTCAATCAAACAGACACGCCCCCAAAACCAGGTCTTCTTGAATCTTCTTTTCTAATGAATGAGGGATTATTTTCAGATGGACCTCCAGAAAACTAAGAAGAAGGAGTGACTTTAGCTAACAACACCGAGATAACTGATGGGACACATTTTATTCACTTTGGATTTGATGAGAGAAGTTGAATGGGAGTCTATGGAGCCGGAGGCTTTTTGGAGCCGACCTCTAGTGGCACTCGCTGGTATTGCAGCTGAAGACACTTCTGGATCAGAACCATTTTACAGACCTGAAGCTACGAACTCTTTTATATCCAGTCTGTGTTTTATATCCAGTTTATGTTTTATATCCAGTTTGTGTTTTATATCCAGTTTGTGTTTTATATCTAGTCTGTTTTATATCCAGTTTATGTTTTATATCTAGTCTGTTTTATATCCAGTCGGTTTTATATCCAGTTCATGTTTTATATCCAGTTCATGTTTTATATCCAGTCGGTTTTATATCCAGTTCATGTTTTATATCCAGTTCATGTTTTATATCCAGTCTATGTTTTATATCCAGTCTATGTTTTATATCCAGTCTATGTTTTATATGCAGTTTGTTTATATCTAGTCTTTAGTTTTATATCCAGTTTATGTTTTATATGCAGTTTGTTTTATATCCAGTCTATGTTTTATATGCAGTTTGTTTTATATCCAGTCTATGTTTTATATGCAGTTTGTTTTATATCCAGTCTATGTTTTATATGCAGTTTGTTTTATATCCAGTCTGTTTTATATCCAGTCAATAGAAGACCACTAAACAAAATTGGTGTGCACAGCAGGGTTTCAAGGAGGAAGTCACCATTCACGACCATGTCTGCCCGTCTGTGTATGATCACGAGAGAACACGCTTAATAAGCATAATATTTTTATCTTTATCTACTTTTAGGACTTGTGTGACAAGCCGATGATATTTTAGAACAGATTTATTTAGAAACACGAGTGTATATATTAGAATATATTGATCCACTGTAAAGTGTAAATGCATGAAAACATTATTTGCCTCTTTTTATTATCAGAACCAGGAAAATGTTCTCTGTTTGGATTTACTTATACTTACTATAATGAATAAAACATTTTCTTTCATAACAAGTTGGGAGGTTTGTTCCTCACTCAGCAGCTGAACGCAGAAGAAAAGCCGCGCAGATACCCGACAGGAATGATTTTCATTCCTGCGAGTGTGTGATTCTGCTATCTGAAGTATTTATGGATTTATTCTCTTATTTGTACGTGTACTGTATGTATTAACCCACCAACTTAACCTTATGTAAGTGAGCTTTTTTCTGTGTGTGTGCAATACTGCAGTCGCAGCCTTGTTTTCCACGACAGCGACAGGACGAGTTGGTTATTGATGATACCTAAACGCTGTCTTCCTTCCTGCCCGGCTCATTTCCATTCTGCCGGCTCCACACCTTGCCATGTTACTTCACCACGCTCTCATTAGTTCATTTGCATATTTACGTCAACAGTCGAGGCAAAGATCCACGGCTCTGGGAAATATGTGCATCTGTGTGTTGTGTTGCGTGAAAGATATACAATACCTCCCACTTTTATGGAAGTCCCTCATAAATTGTGCACATGAGGCACTTTGTGAGCGGTGAGGTAAGAACCTGTGCAGCCTGCTGCAAATTAATTGAGCGTCACTTTGAGAATCGGAGACTGCTTGTTGATAAAGGTGGAAGATTGATGACAGCCGGGCTTTTTTTAACGGATGGGAGCTTCATAAAACATTTGATTATATACAGAGACAAGCTCCAGCAGTCTGCACGTGTGTTTGAACACGCTCTGCATTAATATTTCGTTTTAAAACACACACTTTATTTGTGCATGTTGAAGCATATTTGTATTAGCATGTATCTCAAGGAGAGATGCTCGTACAAACACGCGTGTATGTACAACATACATATACACATGTATTCGGATGATAGTGGGGATGATAACAAATTATGTGATGAGGAGGATAATGATCAGGTGATAATGCTTGTGATGATGATGATGATGATGATGATGATGATGATGATGATGATGATGATGATGATGATGATGATGATGATGAGAATGAAAATGAGGAGGAAGTTGAAGGGCAACAAGGAGGAGAAAGATGATGAATATTAGGATGAGGGTAAGAATAATGAACATGGCAACAGTGATAAAGGTGTTGAGGATGATGATGATGGTGATGAGAATGAGGACGATGATGAGAATGAGGATGGTGGTGATAACGATGATGGTGATTAGGATGAGGATGGTGGTGATGACGAGGTGATGATAATGAGGACGGTGGTGATGATGATGGTGATGATGAGAATGGGGATGATGAGGATAGTGATGATGATGATGATGATGAGAGTGGGGAGGATATTAATGATGAGGAAGATGACAATGAGGATGATAAGGACTGATAAAGATGGTGAGGATGAGGATGATGATGATGGTGATGGTGATGAAGACGATGGTGATAATAATGCTGATGTTGGGAATGAGGCACAGGACAATGTTAATGATGAGGATGAGGATAAGATGATCATTGCAATGATGAGGATGCTAATGAAAATAGTAATGAGAGTGATGATGAGGAAGAGGAGGAAAATGTCAATGCCGATGATTATGGTGGTGATGATTATCATGTCATATTCACTGAGCCTGATGAATATGACATGATAATAATGTGTGTGTGTGTGTGTGTGTGTGTGTGTGTGTGTGTGTGTGTGTGTGTGTGTGTGTGTGTGTGTGTGTGTGTGTGTGTGTGTGTGTGTGTGTGTGTGTGTGTGTGTGTGTGTGTGTGTGTGTGTGTGTGTGCGTGTGTGAGATCGTGATGTGAGTGAGTAGAAAAAAGAATCAAAACTGATAAATACATCTGAAATCAATAGAAGGCATAAAAACAACATTGACCTTCCCCAAACAATTAAATGTTCTACTGATATCTGGTTCTATCTTTACTGCCTTAAGGAACCACCGCCTCACACACTCTCTCACACACACTCTCTCACACACACACACACACACACACACACACACACACACACACACACACACACACACACACACACACACACACACACACACACACACACACACACACACACACACACTCCCACACACTCCCACACACACTCTCTCACGCACACATACACACACACTCATTAGTGCGATGTCTCTCCCACCATTTCCAGTTGTCAGAATGGCAGCTGGGGTGTTTTTGGTGTTGTGGCCTCGCCTGCAGACACAGGCAGCGACTGTCAGTGTGGATCACACCCTAACACTGAATCCCCCCACACACACACACACACACACTTCTCAGCGCTCCCCCTCCATCCAACACCCCCAGAGTTCCCCCATATATTTGCTGTCTAATGTATCCTTCAACATTTTTAATGATGTTTTTAAGTAGACATTAATGTAATAATTTATGTCTGACTTATTTTTGGGTTGAATTTGTGGAGTTTTTATAGATCTCTCTCATAAATCTGATGAAAGATCATAAAATTTGGGTAAAAATCGAATAATAAAACTATAACTTGCAGTGAAAACATTCCATAGTTTGTTTTTAATGACTTGGAAGGATTTATTTTTTTAACATTAAAACTGGGAGCTCTTTGGGCATCTTTCTACAATTTTTCAAAGTAAAAGTAAATTATGAACATTTTCAAAAATTCAGTTTAAAAGAAAACATCAATGAAAACCAAAATATAATAAACAATTATACAAATACAGTATGTTCCATCATGCACAAATAAATGTATTTCAGAACACATTACAGCAAAATATCAAAATTCTTGAGGGCACAAAACTTTGTTTGTTGACTCTCAAATTAAAAAATCAATATGCTTTTAATCTTGAAACAAAATAGATAAACAAACAGAATGAAGAGGAATCATTTATGAATAAATTGTGATAAAAATTAGTTTAAAGTAACAAACAGACAGCTGTTTTATCATATTGTACATGTTTATACATCCCCTGATGTCTCGTGTATTCCTCATTGAGAATTAAATGTGGCCCGACACATCACTATTTATATGAAGTTGAATCGAATAATGTTGGAGATTGATTGACTAATAAATCCTCATTTTTGTAAGATAGTTTTGGCCAACCATAATTTGGACTGTTTTAATTATTGGCTTTTGCTTGACTGGACTCTGGATAACTGTGTATAAATGAATGATTGATTACATAACTCCACATTGTCTTTTTAAATCAATAAAAATAAATAATGTAATAAATACCCAAATATGGCCACTTGCCAAAGAAATTCAATGTGTAATGACCTTTAAAATATCACCGAATTGATAATTAGAGCTAACTCTTCCCCTCACTTCACAATGTGTGTGCTTCTAATGTCTTTGATATTGACCCCTTTGGGCCTCTGTACTATGGCGTTACCCAAAGCCAGACATGATTGGTGTCTTGTCATTGTGCTCAGACCTCTGGCAGCACCGGACATGTTTTATTGCTGTATGAACACGCTGACAGACTGGGTGGAGGGAAAGAGACGTGAAAGAGGTGGAAGAGAAGTGAAACTAGAGAGAGATGCTTTTGATTGATAAAAATCCGTGTCTCGGTCTGATGTGGAGGAATGAAGGATAGAGATGGAGGAGAATCAGTATAAAAAACTGAAGAAGTGGAATGAAAATGCTGCTGACAGATTATGTTCTGTTCTGATATATTTCAAAGCCAACAAAATACCTGGAGACAATGTTTTATCAGCATGTGGCCAAGTGATATATTCACACTTTATTCTTGTGGGGCGGGGTTTATAAAATTGCAGCCGCAGTAAAGTCAGATAGTGTATTTACACTGCCAGTTTGATTGACATTTCACTAAGGCAATCGGAGCTTCCAAATCCTGCCCTCAGCCTACGATAGCCAACCAGAGTCTGTATCGAGCGCAGGTGTTAGATCCAGCCAGTCAGAATGCCATGTTAGTGATGATTGACACTTTGTACAGCCAATGAGATTCTAAGCAGGAGTATATACGACTTCAGTGGGCGGGGCTTATACCAGAAAGAAAGACTATCTTGTTGTTGAATGAAGGCATATTTGTGCAACTGTTTTGAGGTCTATTCCTAACGTAACTATGAATCATTTTAAAAATGCACTTTGTTAGAGGGTTCTTTACAATTTATAGTAATTTCCCAGAGATTATGTTTCATATCGAATGGAATCGGGACCTGGTGGATCAGGATTGAATATATTTGTTTGTTCTGGGTTTTGTACCCTCATGGTTGAAATGCACTTATTGTAAGTCGCTTTGGATAAAAGCGTCAGCTAAATGAAATGTAATGTAATTTGGGAAATCAGTGGCGACAGCTACTATTTTATGTTGTTATACTGCTGATAACGATACAAATGACTTACTATTAATGTATGTGGCATATAACATACGTGTGTGCATTGTTATATTATTGAACTGATGTGTGTGTGTGTGTGTGTGTGTGTGTGTGTGTGTGTGTGTGTGTGTGTGTGTGTGTGTGTGTGTGTGTGTGTGTGTGTGTGTGTGTGTGTGTGTGTGTGTGTGTGTGTGTGTGTGTGTGTGTGTGTGTAAATTGTATAAATTGTATAAATACCTAACACTTACCTTGACCTGGCTCTTTGTTCTGAAATATGAATTAAACAACAGTTTAACCAAGACACATCGCCAGGAAGCCTGGATTTGGAGCTTGTTCGGCTCTTTTCTGGTGCATCCGGAAAGTATTCACAGCGCTTCACTTTTTCCACATTTTGTTATATTACAGCCTTATTCCAAAATGGATTAAATTATTTTTTCCCCCTCAAAATTCTACACACAATACTCCATAAAGACAACGTGAAATAAAAATTTTTTAGAAATTTTTGCAAATCTATTAAAAATCAAAAATGAAAAAAATCACATTTACATAAGTATTCACAGCCTTTGCTATTACACTCAAAATTGAGCTCAGGTGCATCCTGTTTCCTAGATTTGCAAACATTTTAAACAAACTATTTTCACTTTGTCATTATGGGATATTGTGTGTAGAATTTTGAGGAAAAAATGAATTTAATCCATTTTGGAATAAGGCTGTAATATAACAAAATATGGAAAAAGTGAAGCGCTGTGAATACTTTCCAGATTCACTGTACATGTGGATTTCAGGGGAAAAAATAAATAAACATTTCATCTTCTCCAAACATGCATATCCCAAGATTTTTCCTTTTAATATTAATGTATGAACCATCTATCACGTCTAACTCTCCAACGAAGGATTTTTAAAAGTGAATGTGAATATGCACACCTACGGAGTTCATTTCCAGCTTAAACTTAACAAACCACCAAAACAATTCTCAAACAATTTATGGTTTAAAAATTCAAAACAGCATTGACAAACTCATGCTTTTTGTTTTGCAAACACAAAATTACCTATTAAAAAATACCACAATAATAATTATGTCATGCTTTAGAAACATCACAGAAACATTGAAGATCCGACTAATGCTGAGGCTGATGACCTGACTAGAAGTCTCAGTGGTGTTTGCACCGTACGGTAGAAAGAGTTGGTGCCTGAACCGCTGCTGGAGCTGGAGCTGACCGATGTAGTGATGTAGTGTAGTGGTGTAGTGGTGTAGCAGTATAAGGTTGTAGTGGTGTAGTGATGTAGCGGCATAGGTATGTACTGATGTAATGATGTAGCGGTATAGAAGTGTAGCAATGTAGGGGTGTAGCAGTGTAGTGGTGTAGCAGTGCAGGGGTGTAGCGATCTAGCAGTGCAGTGGTGTAGCGGAGTAGTGATGTAGCGGTGTAGTAGTGTAGGGGTGTATCGATGTAGTGGTGTAGTGTTGTAGTAGTGTAGGGGTGTATCGATGTAGTGGTGTAGTGTTGTAGTAGTGTAGTGATGTAGCGATGTAGTGGTGTAGCGGTGTAGCAGTGTAGCAGTTCTTGGTGTAGTAGTGTAGTGGTGTAAAAGTGTAGGGCAGTAGCGATGTAACTGTGTAGTGTTGAAATGGCGTAGCCTTGTAGCGGTGTACTGATGTAGCGGTGTACTGGTATAGCGGTGTAGTGATGTAGTGGTGTAGCGGTGTAGTAGTGTAGTAGTGTAGTGGTGTAGCAGTATAGAGGTTTCTGGTGTAGTGGTGTAGAAGTGTAGTGGTGTAGCAGTATAGAGGTTTTTGGTGTAGTGGTGTAGAAGTGTAGGGTAGTAGCGATGTAGCGATGTAGCGGTGTAGTAGTGTAGCGTGTAGTCGTGTAGCATGTAGTAGTGGTGTAGCGGTGTAGTGTTGTAGCAGAGTAGTGATGTAGCGGTGTAGTGGTGTAGCAGTGTAGTGTTGTAGTGGTGTAGTGATGTAGCGGTGTAGTGTTGTAGTAGTGTAGTGGTGTAGCAGTATAGTGTTTTTTGGTGTAGTAGTGTAGTGGTGTAGAAGTGTAGGGTAGTAGCGATGTAGCTGTGTAGGGGTGTAGTAATGTAGCGATGTAGAGTTGTAGTGGTGTAGTGATGTAGCGGTGTAACGGTGTAGTGGTGTAGCAGTGCAGTGTTGTAGCAGAGTAGTGACGTAGCAGTGTAACAGTGTAGTGTTGTAGCGGTGTGGCGGTGTAGCGGTGTAACAGTGTAGTGGTGTAGCGGTGCAATGTTGTAGCAGAGTAGTGATGTAGCGGTGTCACAATCAGCAATTAAACCATCCAGACACTCATCTTCTACCTGTGTTGTCCTTACTACTATCACCACAACTTCTATTGTGAAACAGCATTGTGAAATAATTCTTCCACCTTCTGTGTTGGAGCTCTAACTGAAAAATGAATGGTGATGGCCTGTTAACACAACATGAATGTTTAGTCTTTTGAATTTCACAGTTATGGTAAATAACACCCTTAATGCTTATCATGAGCATGAAATGATTTATTTTACATCTAGGACGTTTTAGATTTGCATAAATGTACTACCTGTGTAAGATCATTTGTAGAAATGTATCTGAGTAGTAAGAGTAAAGCTTTGTGACCCTCTCACTGTGAGCTGTAACTGTTGCTCAGTAATGCACAGTGACCTCTGTAGGAGCAGCTTTAACTCAGGATGCTGCTGCAGGTCCTTCTACAACTTCTCTATTGGATTGAGGTCAACGTTCTTTGGCTGATCAATGTGTGTGCTTTGGGGTCGCTGTCTTACTGCATGACCCACTTTCTCTTGAGATTCAGTTTACTGACAGATGTCCTGACATTTTCCACGAGAAATTGCTGGTATAATTCAGAGTTCATTGTCCCATCAATGATGGACAGCTGTCTTGGTACAGATGCAGCAATGTCAATCAAACAGACACGCCCCTAAAAACAGGTCTTCTTGAATCTTCTTTTCTAATGAATGAGGGATTATTTTCAGATGGACCTCCAGAAAACTAAGAAGAAGGAGTGACTTTAGCTAACAACACCGAGAGAACTGATGGACACATTTTATTCACTTTGGATTTGATGAGAGAAGTTGAATGGGAGTCTATGGAGCCGGAGGCTTTTTGGAGCCGACCTCTAGTGGCACTCGCTGGTATTGCAGCTGAAGGCACTTCTGGATCAGAACCATTTTACAGACCTGAAGCTACGAACTCTTTTATATCCAGACTGTAGTTTTATATCCAGTCTGCGGTTTTATATCCAGTCTGTGTTTTATATCCAGTCTGTTTTTTATATCCAGTTTGTGTTTCATAGCCAGTCTATGTTTTATATCCAGTCTGTTTTATTTCCAGTCTGTGTTTTATATCCAGTCTGTGTTTTATAGCAAGTTTGTGTAATGGACTCATGAAATGAATATCAGCTGCTATGAGAGAGGCAGTTGCTTTGAAGTTACCCTGGCTTCCTTTGCGATCTATGCATCTTGCCCTTGGTCTTTGATGGTACACCATTCTCAGATTTGGCAACAATGGTCCTGAATTTCCTCCATGTTCACACAATCTGCCTGATTAGTGGAGTCCAAACTTTTTAGAGTTTTTTTTTTTTTTACCTTCACAGCCTGATGAGCATCAACACATCTTTTACTGGAGTTTTCAGAAATCTCCAACAAACGTGCTGTGAATATCAGAGCTCATTGATCTTTGTTCTTTAAATACAGCAGTGACCACTCCCACCTGATCATCATCCCATTGTCTGAAAACACACTTTAAAATTAGCTGCTAATCCTGCAGGTTCACGTTCACGTGATATCAGATATTTTTTTTCCAAAAGTATAGCATTTTACTTTCATTTGATTCTCTTTATGTACATTTAGGTTTTGTGGGAAAATCTGATGATGTTTAAGGTTTAAATTTATGCAGAATTTCAAAGCACCATTGTTTGACCTATACTGCGAGAGAAGGGTTTTTAAATAACGTGAGTTCAAACTGCACACAGTCATGAATAATGGAGTGTTTCATTTTCTAAAGTTGGGTTGCATATACTTCTAAGGATATTTCCTTCTTGTGAAATGCCACTATGTCTTCTGCCGTAAAGCATCATCCGTTGCTCTTGGATACAGATCTGACAGCACATCATGCAGCATCCATCATATCCAAGGTGGTCTAAAATATCAACACATGGCTGTCAGTCTAATCCTGGTATAGAAAGGGAGGAGAGGGGAGGAGGGAGCAGAGCTGGGCTGGCTGGACATGATGGGATGTGATGCCTCTATCCACAGGTAAACGAGAGGGAGGGATCACAAAGCTCAGTGAACACAGCCGGGAGATGTCGGAGCACTTTGTGGCTCTGACAGACAGACTGTACCTATCTCACACACACACACCTTCAGTGGTGCTCTCTCTGTGTGTGTGTGTGTGTGTGTGTGTGTGTGTGTGTGTGTGTGTGTGTGTGTGTGTGTGTGTGTGTGTGTGTGTGTGTGTGTGTGTGTCTGTGTGTGTGAGTGTGTGTGTGTGTGTGTGTGTGTGTGTGTGTGTGTGTGTGTGTGTGTGTGTGTGTGTGTGTGTGTGTGTGTGTGTGTGTGTGTGTGTGTGTGTGTGTGTGTGTGTGTGTGAGTGTGTGGTTACAAGGGAGGGGTGGGGGGCTGGATGGGTGATCTGAAAAGGTCTTGGCAGCTCAGGCCTGGTGTGTGTCTTCAAAGGTACATGTCAGTGTGTTTGAATATTTCTGTGTGCATTTATTGCTGAAGTGTATCAGTGACTAAGGAGGTGAACCGACAGACGGATGTTTGATCAAAGCTCAGTCAGAAATATTCAGCCACATATAGGAACATTTCTGTGCTATAAATGACAAAAGTCTGTGATCCTTAATATGACATTTTGCACTGAGATCAGCCGAGCTGTTTGTCCTCCGTAAGGTCTGCAGTCACAATCTTTGGTCTCCACTATGACACCAGGTGTAATTTGAAAGAGCTCAGTTAACCCGTCAGAAACTATTCACAGCACATTATTTCTGATATTTCAGTGCTTTTAACCTGCAGGATGCACCGGTCACTTTACAACCCTCCTCCTCACCTCAGGTATGACTTAGATAAGGAACATTAAACCATCCAGCTCATAACTTTTTCACATCGTAATGTCAACAATAACAAACACAAAATGTGTTTTTGTCATTTATGAAAGTTTATCATTTCGCTAAAATCCATAATATATCAGTCCCTCCTGGATTTCTGAAGTTTTTTTGTGATTGTTGCAATCAAAAACGTTTGATTTAGCATTTTTGCAAAATTGTGATGCAATTTGTGGAGTTTAAAGTGAGTTTTTTTGTGTAAAATTGTGAGAATTAAAAAAAAAATGACACGTTGAGAAAGAAATGTGACTTTTTTTTAATTACTACCTGATAAAGGAATACATATGTAATCACTTCCTGTGATAATAATCATGCTGCAATCTTTTTTTATGTATTTATTGAACTTAGAGAACCGTGGACATAAAAGCTCCTAAAAGCTCCTAAAAGGTCCTAAAAGCTGCGTATGTCTCCAGAACAGACCATCTGTGACTGGAATATAGAAACAAGGACTACATCAGCCTTTCAAAATAAGAGCTTTAGATGCTGTTTAATTCATGTTCATTCAACACATAGACCTGCTGGATGAAACAAACAGAGAGACGTCTCTGACAACTGGACGTGTGGACAAAACTCATTTAACATCCAGTAATATGGAATCACTTCCTTTGATCACAAACATTTAATCACATCATTTTAATGTGAAGAACACATTTCCCACAAACCCCGTCACTTCCTCTTGTTACGATTTCCTCCAGTGAAGAGTTTTATTTTAAAAGACTTACTCTATGCTGTAAGACTTTCAGCACAGCTTCTGATGACGACATTGTTTTGCGTAAAAATTGCGGGCTCCAACAAATATTGCTGCATTTGCTTGAATTTAATCATTGCGATTGCAAAATGACGATTTCCTATTATTATTATTATTATTATGTACAACTTGCTTGAACACAAATCAGTCAGCACAGGAATCAGTGATCCCAGTTCACCCTCAGCTCTTACTCCACCATTCTGCGTGCTGTACGAGACATCTGCTGTTTTGTTTTTTTAGGCATTTTGATTCTGAAAAACTTTTAGCATCAAACTTGACTCTTGGACTGTGTGCATCTTGTCCGGCAACGTCTGATTGATGTGCATATCTGATTGGACTCCAATCATATGTAGTCAAAAATCTATTTTTTGTTTGAAATGATATTCCGATTTGGTCCGAAATTTGTTTGAAATCTCAGTTTTACCGATCTGTTTTTCCTTTTTTTCCAAGTTTGTGATTTGACACCACGTAAAGGTCACATGTATGTAACATAACAAGGAAACACGTAGGTTTGGTGTGAGCGGGAGTCAGTCGGGCCCGGTCTGTCTGGACCACCCTCCTCACCGGACACCGGTACTGGAGGTGACAGCCGAGTGGTGAATAAGAAAACCCATTACATTACCTTCAGTTTGAGTTTGTTTATGTCAACTACTTCCATGTCTGGGCCTAAAGTCATTACTATAGCAACCAATGTGGAGGAATCCGCAAATGAGGATTTCCACTTGGGCACATAGATCGGACACAATCATTCAGAAAATACTGACAGTTAATCAGGAAGATTCTGTATCTTGAAAAAAATCGGAGTGGCAAAAAGGCGCCACGAGGCTTTACTCCGATAAAACCCAGTGTTTTCCAGGAGAGAGCATGTTTGTGAGATCTGGCTTCACAAACTGAACAATTACTTGGGTCGGTCCTAATGAGGTTACTTTAAATGAAATGACTCATTGGTACAAAAACTAAAGCTGCAACCAGCTGCAGCTCCATCACGACACGCTGACAACAAGCCAACACGCACACTTCTTTATTATTGTGTCTGGTTGACGCATTGTAACAGTGAGCCAAGACTGCCACCATCAGGTACAACTGGAAACTATAACCTTGTCCTCGACAGTATACAGTGTAGCCGTATATTTACCCTGAACATTTGATATAAAAACAATACAAAAACAAAGCTCTTTATCATTTCTGAAATTTTTTACAAAATCTGCACTGAGACATCATATCTGATCTTTACAGAGGGTTTGTGACTCTTTATAGGTTAAAATCTTGAAATGATGTTCATTAAAATTGATCTAAATTAAGTTGCTGGTAAACCGAGAAGATGGGTCACATTCACCTGCACTATAATGGGAAGACATTCTAAAATTTAAATATGAAATGATTCCTGACATCCATCGTTGAAAACACACACTAAATGATTTCCACACTCAAAGTGTGATAAAGTAACATACTGTGCTTTCTCCCTATGACACATTTTGAGCAGACGTTAAACATTTCATTAACGTGCATTTCTGCAGTGTTTTGACAAAAGACAGAAAAAAAACAAAAAAACCACAGCAGCTCAGCCTCAACACTTAGAAACTGTTTGGTCCCGTCCACTTCAGAGTGCTTTTCATTAACAACACATGTAAATCAAAGTTCTGGAGTGGTTCCTCCAAAATGACACCTGAACTAGTATTTTTCTTTTTAAGCAACCACACAGAGCATCCATATTGGACATGTCAGGCAGCGACAGCGTGGTATGAGTAGGGGATAATACTAGGAAGAGGAGTTAAAGAATCCAGACACGTTTTAAAAACTGATTCTTCACACTGATTGATGTCAGTCTGAAACGAAGAAAGATGCTTTCTGCTGCATGAATAAATGAAATGTGTCCAGCAGACGAAGGTTCCACAGCTTCCTGCGCTGCTGCTGGAAACCAGCTTACAAAGAAAGGAAATCCAAAACAATCAGGTAAATTGGGGTCAAATATTACTCCATTAAGTTGAAGAGTTTTGACGGCAGACTTTCAATGAATACATTTTTTTCTTCAGATTTTTTCATCATGTTTTAGTTTATTTACTTTTATTTGATTCACTAGAGTTGGTTGGTAATTATTGGAGAGAGATTTTTGATGACATGCAACAAGTTCTCCAGACTCAAACCTTTGACTGGTCTGGATTTTTGAACACCTCGGCAACCACAACGCTCCCATTCGATGTATTATTCATATCGAAGATACTATTTTAATAAGCTATTAAGCTGGGCGGATAAACCCCCTTGGTAAAAGAATAATTTGATGTTTAGGGAAAGGCACTTAATCACTCAAGCCAGGAGCTTAGCTTAGCATAAATTTTACAGGGAGTTGCATGTTGGAACTGAAGAATTTCTAGACTCCAAAAAGTCACCAGAAATAATGAACTCCCTTCATATCAACTAGTTCTTTTTAGATTTCTGTTTAATGAAGCAGTATTACACGAGTGTGCTTTCACATCATGCTTACGGACAGACCGCATCATGGTCGTCTCAATAATCACTGAAGCACATCCTCGAGCTTAATATGTGATAATACAACAAGTTACCAACTAAATAAAATATGTAGTCTAAATGTGTTCATGTTGTGGAGCAATTCACTCTCAAAATATAAAACCTTTTGTTAAGCCTCTCCTCTCTGACACCGGGGGGTAGGCGGGTACACCGGTGCAGGTCAACACTGGCACTTGTTTTTCTTAAATGTTTAACTTTTCCTTTAAAAGACAGGGAAACACATCGGTCACAGTGAAGCTTCAAGTTTCAAATTGTTCAATCCAGAGCCCATTAAGGTCACAGTGTCCCGTGAGATGACCTTCAGAGCAGCATGATGTCCATATGTGATTAATAAGCCAGAGCTCCTTCAGTTATCTCAGATATTTCCACTTTCTGGAGAAAATGTCCAATTCAGAGTCCATCTACAGTCTGTGTTCCCAGTCCATATCATGTTCCCATCATGTTCCCAGTCCATCTCATGTTTCCATCATGTTTCCAGTCCATCTCATGTTCCCATCATGTTTCCAGTCCATCTCATGTTCCCATCATGTTTCCAATCCATCTCATGTTCCCATCATGTTTCCAGTCCATCTTGTGTTCCCATCATGTTTCCAGAACATCTCATGTTCCCATCATGTTTCCAGAACATATCATGTTTCCATCATGTTTCCAGTCCATCTCGTGTTCCCATCATGTTTCCAGAACATATCATGTTTCCATCATGTTTCCAGAACATCTCATGTTCCCATCATGTTTCCAGAACATCTCATGTTCCCATCATGTTTCCAACCCATCTCATGTTCCCATCATGTTTCCAGAACATCTCATGTTTCCATCATGTTCCCAGTCCATATCAGGTTCCCATCATGTTTCCAGTCCATCTCATGTTCCCATCATGTTTCCAGAACATCTCGTGTTCCCATCATGTTTCCAGAAGATCTCATGTTTCCATCATGTTTCCAGTCCATCTCATGTTCCCATTAGGTTTCCAGAACATCTCATGTTCCCATCATGTTTCCAGTCCATCTCATGTTCCCATCATGTTTCCAATCCATCTCATGTTCCCATCATGTTTCCAGTCCATCTTGTGTTCCCATCATGTTTCCAGAACATCTCATGTTCCCATCATGTTTCCAGTCCATCTCGTGTTCCCATCATGTTTCCAGAACATCTCATGTTCCCATCATGTTTCCAGTCCATCTCATGTTCCAATCATGTTTCCAGTCCATCTCATGTTCCCATCATGTTTCCAGTCCATCTTGTGTTTCCAGTCCATCTCATGTTCCCAACATGTTTCCAGAACATCTCATGTTTCCATCATGTTTCCAGTCCATCTCATGTTCCCATCATGTTTCCAGTCCATCTTGTGTTCCCATTAGGTTTCCAGAACATCTCATGTTTCCATCGTGTTTCCAGTCCATCTCATGTTCCCATCATGTTTCCAGTCCATCTCGTGTTCCCATCATGTTCCCAGTCCATCTCATGTTCCCATCATGTTTCCAGAACATCTCATGTTTCCAGTCCATCTCATGTTCCCATCATGTTTCCAGAACATCTCATGTTTCCATCATGTTTCCAGTCCATCTCATGTTCCCATCATGTTTCCAGTCCGTCTCATGTTCCCATCATGTTTCCAGAACATCTCATGTTTCCATCATGTTTCCAGTCCATCTTGTGTTCCCATCATGTTTCCAGAACATCTCGTGTTCCCATCATGTTTCCAGAAGATCTCATGTTTCCATCATGTTTCCAGTCCATCTCATGTTCCCATTAGGTTTCCAGAACATCTCATGTTTCCATCATGTTTCCAGTCCATCTCATGTTCCCATCATGTTTCCAGTCCATCTTGTGTTCCCATTAGGTTTCCAGAACATCTCATGTTTCCATCGTGTTTCCAGTCCATCTCATGTTCCCATTATGTTTCCAGTCCATCTCATGTTCCCATCATGTTTCCAATCCATCTCATGTTCCCATCATGTTTCCAGTCCATCTTGTGTTCCCATCATGTTTCCAGAACATCTCGTGTTCCCATCATGTTTCCAGAAGATCTCATGTTTCCATCATGTTTCCAGTCCATCTCATGTTCCCATTAGGTTTCCAGAACATCTCATGTTTCCATCATGTTTCCAGTCCATCTCATGTTCCCATCATGTTTCCAGTCCATCTCATGTTCCCATCATGTTTCCAGAACATCTCACGTCTCCATCATGTTTCCAGTCCATCTCATGTTCCCTTTAGGTTTCCAGAACATCTCATGTTTCCATCATGTTTCCAGTCCATCTCATGTTTCCATCATGTTTCCAGTCCATCTCGTGTTCCCATCATGTTCCCAGTCCATCTCATGTTCCCATCATGTTTCCAGAACATCTCATGTTTCCAGTCCATCTCATGTTCCCATCATGTTTCCAGAACATCTCATGTTTCCATCATGTTTCCAGTCCATCTCATGTTCCCATCATGTTTCCAGTCCGTCTCATGTTCCCATCATGTTTCCAGCCCATCTTATGTTCCCAACATGTTTCCAGAACATCTCATGTTCCCAACATGTTTCCAGTCCATCTCATGTTCCCATCATGTTTCCAGTCCATCTTGTGTTTCCAGTCCATCTCATGTTCCCAACATGTTTCCAGAACATCTCATGTTTCCATCATGTTTCCAGTCCATCTCGTGTTCCCATCATGTTCCCAGTCCATCTCATGTTCCCATCATGTTTCCAGTCCATCTTGTGTTCCCATTAGGTTTCCAGAACATCTCATGTTTCCATCATGTTTCCAGTCCATCTCATGTTCCCATTATGTTTCCAGTCCATCTCATGTTCCCATCATGTTTCCAATCCATCTTGTGTTCCCATCATGTTTCCAGAACATCTCGTGTTCCCATCATGTTTCCAGAAGATCTCATGTTTCCATCATGTTTCCAGTCCATCTCATGTTCCCATTAGGTTTCCAGTCCATCTCATGTTCCCATCATGTTTCCAGTCCATCTTGTGTTCCCATTAGGTTTCCAGAACATCTCATGTTTCCATCGTGTTTCCAGTCCATCTCATGTTCCCATTATGTTTCCAGTCCATCTTGTGTTCCCATTAGGTTTCCAGAACATCTCATGTTCCCATCATGTTTCCAATCCATCTCATGTTCCCATCATGTTTCCAGTCCATCTTGTGTTCCCATCATGTTTCCAGAACATCTCGTGTTCCCATCATGTTTCCAGAAGATCTCATGTTTCCATCATGTTTCCAGTCCATCTCATGTTCCCATTAGGTTTCCAGAACATCTCATGTTTCCATCATGTTTCCAGTCCATCTCATGTTCCCATCATGTTTCCAGTCCATCTCATGTTCCCATCATGTTTCCAGAACATCTCACGTCTCCATCATGTTTCCAGTCCATCTCATGTTCCCTTTAGGTTTCCAGAACATCTCATGTTTCCATCATGTTTCCAGTCCATCTCATGTTTCCATCATGTTTCCAGTCCATCTCGTGTTCCCATCATGTTCCCAGTCCATCTCATGTTCCCATCATGTTTCCAGAACATCTCATGTTTCCAGTCCATCTCATGTTCCCATCATGTTTCCAGAACATCTCATGTTTCCATCATGTTTCCAGTCCATCTCATGTTTCCAGAACATCTCATGTTTCCATCATGTTTCCAGTCCATCTCATGTTCCCATCATGTTTCCAGTCCGTCTCATGTTCCCATTATGTTTCCAGTCCATCTCATGTTCCCATCATGTTTCCAATCCATCTCATGTTCCCATCATGTTTCCAGTCCATCTTGTGTTCCCATCATGTTTCCAGAACATCTCGTGTTCCCATCATGTTTCCAGAAGATCTCATGTTTCCATCATGTTTCCAGTCCATCTCATGTTCCCATTAGGTTTCCAGAACATCTCATGTTTCCATCATGTTTCCAGTCCATCTCATGTTCCCATCATGTTTCCAGAACATCTCATGTTCCCATCATGTTTCCAGTCCATCTCATGTTCCCATCATGTTTCCAATCCATCTCATGTTCCCATCATGTTTCCAGTCCATCTTGTGTTCCCATCATGTTTCCAGAACATCTCATGTTTCCATCATGTTTCCAGAACATCTCATGTTCCCATCATGTTTCCAGAACATCTCATGTTCCCATCATGTTTCCAGTCCATCTCGTGTTCCCATCATGTTCCCAGTCCATCTCATGTTCCCATCATGTTTCCAGTCCATCTCATGTTCCCATCATGTTTCCAGAACATCTCATGTTCCCATCATGTTTCCAGTCCATCTCATGTTCCCATCATGTTTCCAGTCCATCTTGTGTTTCCAGTCCATCTCATGTTCCCAACATGTTTCCAGAACATCTCATGTTCCCAACATGTTTCCAGTCCATCTCATGTTCCCATCATGTTTCCAGTCCATCTTGTGTTTCCAGTCCATCTCATGTTCCCAACATGTTTCCAGAACATCTCATGTTCCCAACATGTTTCCAGTCCATCTCGTGTTCCCATCATGTTCCCAGTCCATCTCATGTTCCCATCATGTTTCCAGAACATCTCATGTTCCCATCATGTTTCCAGAACATCTCATGTTCCCATCATGTTTCCAGTCCATCTCATGTTCCCATCATGTTTCCAGAACATCTCATGTTTCCATCATGTTTCCAGTCCATCTCATGTTCCCATCATGTTTCCAGAACATCTCATGTCTCCATCATGTTTCCAGTCCATCTCATGTTCCCATTAGGTTTCCAGAACATCTCATGTTTCCATCATGTTTCCAGTCCATCTCATGTTCCCATCATGTTTCCAGTCCATCTCATGTTTCCATCATGTTTCCAATCCATCTCATGTTCCCATCATGTTTCCAGTCCATCTCGTGTTCCCATCATGTTTCCAGAACATCTCATGTTCCCATCATGTTTCCAGAACATCTCATGTTTCCATCATGTTTCCAGTCCATCTCCTGTTCCCATCATGTTCCCAGTCCATCTCATGTTCCCATCATGTTTCCAGAACATCTCATGTTTCCATCATGTTTCCAGAACATCTCATGTTTCCATCATGTTTCCAGTCCATCTCATGTTCCCATCATGTTTCCAGTCCATCTCATGTTCCCATCATGTTTCCAGTCCATCTCATGTTCCCATCATGTTTCCAGTCCATCTCATGTTCCCATCATGTTTCCAGAACATCTCATGTTGCCATCATGTTTCCAGAACATCTCATGTTCCCATCATGTTTCCAGAACATCTCATGTTTCCATCATGTTCCCACTCCGTCTCATGTTTTCACTCCATCTCTCCCAGCCAGTATTTTACATAGACATGACTGACAAATTTACTCTGCTTTTTAGCAAGCACAGCTGTCAAACTTCACCAGCCCTTCAAAACAGTGAAACAAAAACCTCAAAGCTCTACAAGACTGTCTGCGGGGACGGGGCCAATCAAGTGCACATATTTACAGGAAGTCTCGGCAAAGTGAAGTTCATCTTTCATACGTAAACACTTCCGTGGAGCAGAAAGGTGGATTTGTAAAGTGAAAATTCTCCACAACGGCTTCCATAATGTCTGTAAAAGTTATCTGCATTTCATAGCAATTCTCTGTACACTTGAGAAAACCACAACCATTGTGCTTCTTAGCTTACATTAATTAGAGTGGTTCCTAACTAAGCTTCATCGTACAGTAATGAGGTTAGGGTAAGCCTGCTCCGAGGGTACCGCTCATTTAAGTTGCAGCCATAACGGGGCTTGTCTGCTGACGGAGGGGCTTTTAAGCTGCCTGCGTGTTCTTATTCCCGTGTTGAACACATGCACACCAAAAGAAAAGCAGCAGATCGCGGGATGTTTCCTGGAGTCGGGTGAAAGCTCCTATGTCCTCAGTCAAGTGCCATGGAAATCCTGTTGGGACTGAGCACATAGCTCCATTCACTGCAGCCTAATCAAGTGGTATCTGAGCTCCAATCCTCTTATGCTGCTTGACTGGACCACACTTCTCTAACGCTGGATTGGAACTCTGGAGAGAGATGGGAGCGAAGATAAAGAATAAGAGAGAGGGCCTGTCTTTGTTTCACCCGCTGCCTCACTCTTAAACTCAGCCACTCGACATGGAAATGCATGTGTGCATTGATAACATGCAAAGGAATTATGCATATGCTGCTGCTTTTTGAATGATCAACACAGCTACAGCCTGCAAAGCGAGAGCAGGTTGGAAATTAAGTCCACAGGAATCCAGCCCTCCGCCTCTGAAGCCGAAAGCCTCGTCTTTCTGTCAGGCTCCAATTACCTTTGTGAGGTACAAAGGTTGGCTCCTTGACGAGCTCTTTTCAAGCCAAAACCGCCACAACCCTGAAAAGCACAAATGCAGAAGTGCGTAAAAAACAGGACCGAGTTACTCCAGCAACAATCAAGCTCATTTCATGGCGTTTTATGGTGTGAAAGTCTGATCCTTTCACTTTCTGAGATCCAACAGAAAGGCACCCTCTGGAGGTTCGGGGCGCCGTGTTCATTAAAGATGTAAAGACACGACTCGGGTCCGGGTCAACGCTCGGATGAATTGAAGGAGGTAATTAGCATTCCCGTGGATGGTGGCTACGGATCCGCCCATGTTGCATCCAGATGTCGGGGCCAGAGCTCGGCCTGTTAGCGCACTGGTCCATGAGACTTGATCCATAGATGAAGACAATGTCTCTGGCCCTAATTAGCTCCACCAGTCAAGTGTCCCTAATTGGATTACGGAGCTGGGTTTTTGGGATGCAGCGTATCCAACAGAGGGCAGGGACCCAACACAAAGGGGCCCGCAGTCAGATCTCAGAAACACGTTCAAATATTCATGCATAATAACCGTTTGGATTTTTCAACACATTACACTTGGATAGTGGAGTCGGTTGTATCCTGGCGAGGATTTGAAGAACAAAATGACAGGCCACCGAGGCTGCTCAAACTGCTGTCTTTGTTTTCATTTGTTACTGGAAAGCAGATACTTATCACATGTTCTGCGATGGCATACTGGTGATGCTTGTTTGGCGTGCACGCTAAGCCTCTCTTTGCCACCAGAAAACAAAAGGCATTTCACTGAGACACAATATGCTCAAAAGGAAACAGCTCGAACAAAAGACTAAACAAACCATTGTTTGCATGCTCTATTCATCTTTTGTTGAAACACAGCAAGGTCAGCTACGGAGCTGAGTTTATTCTCTGCTCTGTAGCAGACCAGACACAGATTAATGCAGCATGACGGTACAGTAGCCCATGACTGTTACTATCAGCACCTATTTTCTGCTGTTTGTATGAATTGTGTCACACTGGATTAACAAGCTCACAATTCTCTTTTATTGTCGCCAGTGAATGAGTTAAGAATCAGTAAGAAATTATTCTCTCCAGCAGATGTTATGTGTCTCAGTCAGTCTGAATTAAAACAAAAGTCAGTCACATAATTTTAAGACAGAACCATTTTAAACTTGCATGCAAAAAGAGTGAAAAGGTGAGACAAGATTCAACTACTTGTCATCAATCCTTTTTAAATTCTGCCTATTGATTCAATACTTAATGACAATCCAATCGGTTCTTTTGAGTTTTTTAAGAGAATAAAAACACAACATGTACTCTATATAAATTAACATTCTCCAGCAGAAAACTGCAGGAGCATTAAATAGGACTTTTCTTTGACAATAGTTTTACTGTGTAGCAGTTTACCTGCAGCCCCCTCATCACCAATGCTCCGCCCACATCACTAACACTCTGCCTAAATCACTGATGCTCCACCTACATCACGAATTACATTACATTACATTTCATTTATCTGACTCTTTTATCCAAAGCGACTTACAATAAGTACATTTCAACATGAGGGTTCAAAACCAGAACAACAGGAAGAAAGAAAATATAATTTCTTCCAGAAAGTCAAACTACAAAGTTCTATCAGGAAGTTCTATTTTAAGATACTAAAGTTCTGCTGTTCAAGGTAAAGGAGGAAGAGGTGTGTTTTTAGTTTGTGGTGGAAGATGTTTAGAGTTCCTGCTGTCCTGATGTCGGTGGGGAGCTCATTCTACCATTTAGGAGCCAGGACAGAGGAGGAGGAGGAGGAGCGGAGTGAATGGGCTGGGGTGTAGGGTTGGACCAAGACCTATAACAAGTAGAAACTACATTATATTACATATTATATGAAATTCTATTCTAATTCTATGTTCCCATTGAGGAGGTGGAGGGATATTTCTCGTGATGAGCAGGATGTGTTGTCATAATGATTTGTTCCAGATGTACAGTTGACCAATCAGATCTCTGGGGCGGAGCTACTTGTAGAATAACTGCAAGTCGTATCCAATTTCTGAAACACGCTCTGATGGAATTTCCTTAAATTTGGCGCAAACGATTTGAAGGATCAAAAGTCAATCATATTAAAACGAGCAAATCAGGTCAGACAGACGAGACGCAAGCTCATTCTACGTGTAGATTCATTCAGCTTCATTTGAAAATGTCTTCTCCGTGTCACATCATCAACGTTATTCAGGCGTCTGTACGACAGCAGTGTGGAGTCGAATCGTCAGTCAGAAGAATAACAACAGTGGTGATAGTTTCGCCCGCCACTCACATGTCCTGACATAAAGCTATACATCCAGTGTATTCATAAGCATTTACATTCACTCTGCACATGCTCAGTTCAGTTGTCTTCTTGCTTCCAAAAAAGGAGCCTCGTTTGAAACTGTGAAAGTTCACCGAGGAAGTTATTTTAGTTAGATATGTAACTTTTCTTTCACGTGTTTTATATTCTGTCCTCAGATCGAATGACAAGAATCCAAACAAGTGTTCTTCACATTATTATTTTTTAAACTAAGAATATAAATCAACGACAGGCTAGTGAGCGTGAAGTGAAAATGTATGAACCAAATGTCAGCAGGCAGAAAATAACCATTTTATTTTTACCGTGTAGATTGATTGTATTTATTTGTATTCGTCATGTCACTACTTTGCTGTCTTCCCCTCATTTCCTGCCAATCCTGACTGCCACTATAAAAAAGGCAAATGTCCATAAAAGTAATCTTCAAAAGGATAAAGGATATATTTGCCAACAGCACCAAGATTTAGACGTGTACAAAAGACATGCAAGACTTAAAACACTTTTATTTCAGTTAGGCACGATGGACCTAATTTTTTAAATTGCTGTCATAGAATATCCGACTATCATGATTGTGAAATTGTTAGATGGTAGACTATCTCTTCTACACAATTAAAATATGTATCTTGACCTTTAGATTTCTGTGATGAGATCAATTTAAAACCACAAGAATTTTATAAGACCAGATTTTTTTTAACTTGATGTATAATAAAATATGTAAGTAGAGAGGACGTTGGTGTTGTTTTTCTTTGCATCAGGAATTAGTGGAATCGTGGAAGGAGATCAGTTTCAGAGTCAGATTGAATGAAGTCATCCATTAACACCTGATCGAACACATTTCAGGAACAAACTTTAAGAGCACTGATTTTCTCGACTGTTCGTGAACCACAAATCCTGAAATGAGGACACATCATGGCCCCCAACTCACCTGGGCGGAGCGTCAGCTGTTTTCTTACCCATGCAGATGGCTCGAACCGCCCCCCCCCTCCTCTCTCTTGCCCCTTCCCTGCCCTCTGACACACTCCTGGAGGAAGAGAGCTGTCATGATGAGGCTGATAAGTTGCAGCATGTGGGCTGCAGTGGGAGTGAGAGATCAGCAGGGCATAAAAGATTTGGAAGCCATTGAATATTTGGACTGTCTCTCAAACTTGTGGGTGACATCCTGTACAGACCGGATGAAAGTGGTGACGGGCACACAGAGGAGCTTTCTTAATGTTCCAGTGTGAACCAGGGATCATGACAATTCACAATCAAATAGCCTGTGATCCTCCTGACATCGTCTAACAAGGGAATAATGATGCTTTCACATCACAGTCCTCAGATTCATTTTTAATATCAAAAGATTGGCTCTAAAAGCAGAAACAAATGAAGCGTTAAATGTACTGTATGAGGAAGGACACAGCTCTGGATAGTCAATCCATCATGTGTTCTGTGTTTTGGTCTGTCTGGAGGATGTGGATTCATCCACTGCCTGCCTCCAGACTCCTCCCACTGCCTGCCTCCAGACTCCTCCCACTACCACTCCTCTGACCAGCTGGCACAGCTGCATCCAATTCAAATGATCCCTGCCTGGCTGGATATCTACCGATGCTGCACTCGACCTCCGTCAGTCCGTTCCTCGCTTGTTACTTGCCAGAGTGCTCGCCTGTCCTGTTTCCTCCACCGCTTGACTCCAAGGAGATCCCACTTACCTGCGTCCAGCGTAGATCCTCGGAGACCACCAGTTGACTACCTGCGTCCAGCGTAGATCCTCGGAGACCACCAGTTGACTACCTGCTGCCATGCCGTGCGCCAGCCCTCCAGCTCTTCACCTTGCGCCTTGCTGCTACTCTACTGACCGAGCACCGGTGCATTCTGGACTCCCTATCCACCGACAGGGCGACCAACTTTCCCACACACAGAGTGGACTCTGAACACACCACCTCCTTCTCTGCTCTCTGTGGAAACGACACTCATTCCATTAATTTATCTACAACTGTTCCAATATATTATTGATTTCATGACAACTACGCCTCTGTGTTGGCACTTGGGTCCACATCCTCCAATCTCATAACACTTCTACCTTCACCAGTGTCCCTGAAGGACCTGTAGTCTGATCACTTTTATTTAGTTTGTATAGTCACAATCTGCCTTCAGTTTGTCCTGCTGGAGAGATCCAGCCATACGCCGACAGCACAGTGATCTCTAAAAAGAGCTGGTTAATGATCACATAGATGATTACGTGGTTAAACTCAAAATTGTTATTTAATTTCATAGCTCCAGACTCCTTAACTTTTGCTTTGATATTTCTTTTGATAAACATTGAAACCTGAATAAGAATAATAATTCTGTTGCACGTGTATTTTACCCAACTCCAAAAAATGTCAGAAACCAGGTCATTTACAAGAGTTGCCAACTGAGAAACAGTAACGTAGACGTCTCCAACCTTTTTCTCCTTTGAGAGCTATTTTGACAAAATAAAAGTGTCCAAGAGCTACTGTAACATTTATTCACATAGCTGAGCTCCACCGAACAGGTTTTAGTTAAAGTATCCTACAACATGCATCAAGCACTCATCCACCAAACTATGACCTTTCTGTGAAGCTTAACTTGTCCTAATAACAGTAAATAAAATGCAGATATGATGTCGTGAGCCTAAAAATTAAGATGATGAAATCAGAGCAAAGTGCTCAAAGGGTAAAAGGGCTATTTTTGCAAATGATGTAACACAAAGTGTAACTGAGGCCAAAACATGTTCAAGGTTGAAGCCAACATGGGCCTGAGATGTGGGTGTTCTGTTCAAAAGTGCATCCAGCATGTTAATGGCCTTCGAACATCAAAGTACTGTGGAATTCTGTGATTCGCATGAATTTCACTTTTCGAACAACACTGATTTGATTGGTGTTTCAGCAAATCTTGCTGGGATGAAGGAAGAGGAATAATGTGGTAGGGGGAGGGGTGGATGTCAGCTGGTGCTGCTTCGTTACGGCCAGCAGGCGTCCCACTGCTCAGACTCACGTCGCTTCCTCCATCGTGTTAACGAGCGTCCGTCCTCCCAGAAGGCCGTGCACGCCGGCTGTTTGAACAAGCTCACAGGATGTGATGTCAGAAGCACAAACGCTCCGCAGGAAGACTTGAAATTGATATGCGATGCCTGCCTGCCGTTGGAGATGACTGATTCCTCTCGGGGGAAACTCAGTCTGAGTTTAGTACGTACGGTTGTTTCTAAGCTATTGTTGCTTCCTTTCCATATTTTATCATCCATTACATTCCTCTCTTGCTGTGTCAACACAACCATTTGATTCCACCCAGCTGATCCTTGTTTTGATGTATAATCATTTATTAACAGCATGACTTACTCACAGGGTGCAAATCAAATACTAATTTGCTGTTTAAATTCAGCCCCAGTGAGATGTGTTTTTGCCTCTAAAGCTAAACTAAAGCACAGACTTCAGTAGGTGACAGCAGGAGACGCAGCGGCAGCGAGCCCACGTAGCAGCTCCTGTTTACGAGCCGCTATATCTTCCCGTTTAGATGAAACTGTGACAATTTAAAGGGTTCCTATAACGAGAAGCCGGAGCAGTAAATATGGTTGATGCTGGGGTAAAAAGTCAGAGATTTCTCACAGTAATAAGATTTGTTTCTGCGGATTTGTGGCTCTTACAATTCCTCCTCACAGGTTCTCTCCCGTCCGTTTGATCACCTAACACAAGATTACGTTACGGCTTGGGATTAGCTTCCAAGGGAGCGGCCCGGCATCCTAGGTGTGTCTTTCTGAACCCTAAGAGGCTTACGGGAGAAATATGTGCTGGTTAATAGCCTTATATTCTCAGCCTTTTTTTTTTAAACAGAATCAGATTTCTCTTCCCCCTCTCCCTAAAAAGTTTGTCACATCGATGGTGATTTGTCATAGACACTGCAAATCCAGTTTTACTGTGTAATACGTCTGAACATGGCGGTAAAGCTTTGGCTTTAAGGCTGACTACACCACAGGAGAGGGGCTTTGCAACAACACGGGCATGTCAGATGGGTAGTTGAAGTTTTCTCATGCAAGCAGAGCAGGTTGAGAAAGAAATATTCTGACTCCAGTCATGCAGCTGCAGAGGGTTTAACACACCTAAACACGGGAGGGGATTGTTCCTAAAGAAAAGGGATGTTACAGTGACATAATTCTCTGTTACACCTCTATACCTCATTATTTATGCAGTAATGCCATCAGCCAATTATATTGTTACAAGTTCACAATGACAGAGAACAATGGGCACTGGTGTTAGTTTGTGAACGTCATGAAGCCGCCAGTTCAGATTCTGTCCGTCACCAACTTGCTAGTTCAGAGCGGTTTTTTAAAAGAGCTTTTTGTGAACGCAGCTTTGTGGCTTCATCCTTTCTGGTGAGAGACAGCTGGTGACTGAATGTCTGCAAGCAGAGTACGTTGCACAACATTGCCTATTTAACTTACACACCAGCTCCAGCGAGGAGAAGACACATGGGCGGGGACTGGAAGGAGACGCCTACAGTAACACCCAATCAGAACCATCAGTGATGTCATCGTTGGTTTGTGAACGTTATGAATCCTCCAGTTCAGATTCTGTCCGTCACCATCTTTGCTAGTTCGGAGTGGTTTGGAGCAGGAAGTGACCATATTTGGACGAGCTGGGGGAGGAGCCAGAGGTGGATCTGACCGATCTGATTGGAAACCTGACGATACTACGTCCCGCCCACCGATAGCTGTAACCTGACTGCACCACAGGCCTGTCAATCAAACAGACACGCCCCCAAAAACAGGTCTTCTTGAATCTTCTTTTCTAATGAATGAGGGATTATTTTCAGATGGACCTCCAGAAAACTAAGAAGAAGGAGTGACTTTAGCTAACAACACCGAGATAACTGATGGACACATTTTATTCACTTTGGATTTGATGAGAGAAGTTGAATGGGAGTCTATGGAGCCGGAGGCTTTTTGGAGCCGACCTCTAGTGGCACTCGCTGGTATTGCAGCTGAAGACACTTCTGGATCAGAACCATTTTACAGACCTGAAGCTACGAACTCTTTTATATCCAGTCTGTCGTTTTATAGCCAGTCTGTAGTTTTATATCCAGTCTGTGTTTTATATCCAGTCTGTGTTTTATCTGTTTTATATCCAGTCTGTGTTTTATATCCACTCTATGTTTTATATCCAGTCTTTGTTTTATATCCAGTCTATGTTTTATATCCAGTCTATGTTTTATATCCAGTCTGTAGTTTTATATCCAGTCTATGTTTTATATCCAGTCTTTGTTTTATATCCAGTCTGTAGTTTTATGTCCAGTCTGTGTTTTATATCCAGTCTATGTTTTATATCCAGTCTGTTTTATATCAAGTCTGTGTTTTATATCCAGTCTTTGTTTTATATCCAGTCTATGTTTTATATACAGTCTATGTTTTATATCCAGTCTATGTTTTATATCCAGTCTGTAGTTTTATATCCAGTCTATGTTTTATATGCAGTCTATGTTTTATATCCAGTCTGTTTTGTATCCAGTGTGTAGTTTTATATCCAGTCTATGTTTTATATCCAGTCTATGTTTTATATCCAGTCTATGTTTTATATCCAGTCTGTTTTATATCAAGTCTGTGTTTTATATCCAGTCTGTGTTTTATATCCAGTCTATGTTTTATATCCAGTCTGTGTTTTATATCCAGTCTATGTTTTATATCCAGTCTGTGTTTTATATCCAGTTTGTGTTTTATATCCAGTCTTTGTTTTATATCCAGTCTGTTTTGTATCCAGTCTATGTTTTATATCCAGTCTATGTTTTATATCCAGTCTATGTTTTATATCCATTCTGTTTTATATCCAGTGTTTAATTTATATCCAGTCTGTAGTGTTAAATCCAGTCTATGTTTTATATCCAGTCTATGTTTTATATCCAGTCTATGTTTTATATCCAGTCTGTGTTTTATATCCAGTCGATGTTTTATATCCAGTCTTTGTTTTATATCCAGTATATGTTTTATAGCCAGTCTTTGTTCTATATACAGTCTGTAGTTTTATATCCAGTCTATGTTTTATATCCAGTCTATGTTTTATATCCAGTCTATGTTTTATATCCAGTCTGTGTTTTATATCCAGTCGATGTTTTATATCCAGTCTTTGTTTTATATCCAGTATATGTTTTATAGCCAGTCTTTGTTCTATATACAGTCTGTAGTTTTATATCCAGTCCATGTTTTATATCCAGTCTGTGTTTTATATCCAGTCTATGTTTTATATGCAGTCTTTGTTCTATATACAGTCTGTAGTTTTATATCCAGTCTATGTTTTATATCCAGTCTGTGTTTTATATCCAGTCTGTGTTTTATATCCAGTTTATGTTTTATATCCAGTCTGTTTTATATCCAGTCTATGTTTTATATCCAGTCTTTGTTTTATATACAGTCGATCGATCGATCTATTATCTATCTATCTATCTATCTATCTGTGGTTTTATATCCAGTCTGTGGTTTTACATCCAGTCTGTGGTTTTATATCCAGTCTGTGGTCTCACCACATTATGAATTGGTCTACAATATTTTAATGGATCAGACTTGCCTACAGACTTTGTTCCAAAAGTTGTACAGTATGTGAATATTTCTCCATCCCTACTTTCCCTCTTGTCATTCAATTTTTATTTTTTTTATTCCAGCTGCTCATTTTTCACTTTTCATTTACTCCCCCCCTCCTCCTTCGCTCCAGCGTCACCATCCCTCTTCCCTGCTGCCTCCCTCCGTCTCTGCAGCCGTCTGGCCAGCCAGCGAACCTGCCGTGTCAGCAGAATCAACAATGGCCGGGCCATTTTGCAGAAGGTCCCATGCATTGCTAATCAGCCTTTCATTCAGCGAGGATGGGATTAGGCTGCAGGTACAAGCAGCCCTCTATTGTCGTGGTGTAAATCAAGCCCACCCTCCTCCCCTACAAAAACTGAAAGAGCGGCATGTCTGATAAAGCCAGGGAGCGGGTCTTCTCCACCCACTGGCATATTCGCTCAGGAGAAACACCGAAAGAGCTCACAGGCACACGGCTCAGTCAATGTTTCGTCAATAGGTGCTCGTAACGGAGGACATTTATGAGCCCATGAAATATATGATGGCCACTCTCTGTGCTCTTAAAGGCAAGTCGGGAGAATGCGGTTATAAATAGGCGTGTATGGGGATCGTGTCGCAGCAGGTTTACAACCAGCTGAAGATGCCTGGTGGCTTTTGTTCCTGTTGCTTTTCTCCGTGTACTTTCACAGTCGTGACATTTATCCTACAGAGAAAAAACAAAAGAAACAATCCCCCCGCTGCCCTCACCGAGCACCGGCACCACCTCCGGGTCATGCCTCCATCCCCACTCACGCTCAAATGTCAGCCGTCCTTTCTCTTCCTGTCTGTCTACCTTTTCCTTTGTCAGGCCTCCATGACCGAGAGACGTCTTTCTCACTGCGACACCGATTCAATGAACTGGATTCCTCCTGTCTCTGATGTCACCTCATGTCTGATCAGGTAAGCGCTCCTCTGGCATCTCTGACTGCGATGTTGCTGCATATACAACATCGCTGACATTAGCCAGACCTCAATTTAACCCTTAAATGCAAACCTCAGGTCGTTATGACGACGACAGCTCTGTAGATGAAGATGTAAATGAGGAGGAGGATTTACTTTTTCTGTCATTGGACTATATACACAAAGTTTGATCAAAATGTTGAGCGGAGGTTCTTGTTGTGCAAGTTACAGCTGAGTTACACATATTTTCTTGATGTTCACATTTGCAATTTAGAAACATTTATAATTCAATTTCATTCAATTTTGTTTTATATTCTGCCAAAAGTCCTTCAGGACTCCTCACATCATGAAACCCAACCATCGCCCTCTGAGTGACAGCAGGAAGGAAAAACTGTCTGTTAACAGGAAGAAACCAGAACCAGAACCAGACTGTGCGGACATGTTGGGGTGAAATGTTGAAACATATTAGTGTTGTCTAAAGACGTTCAGTAAAGATGAGCGCTTTATGAGCAACCTTACATTGTGCTGAAAACAAGAATATGAGTTACATGCTTGCTTCATTTAATCAGTGTCTTTTGCCTAAATTAATTCAAGAAATCAAAAACAGTCTTTCAGTTCAACGAACCTGAAGATAACTGCATTATTCTTTTGGACCAACAGGAAATAAATGGGCATGACATAATCAGGTCATTTTAATGTAAAAATGTTCAAAACTTTTTGGTTCCAGCATCTTGAATGTGAATATTTACTGGTTTTCTTCAGCCTCTCATTAAATTGACTATTTTTGGTGTTTTGGACTGTTTGTTACACAAAAAAGACATCTGAATATGTTATTTCTGAGGCTTTATAGACTAAATAATTAATAATGCCATGATCATTTACTTATTATTAAATACTGCAAAAAATATGACTTGCATCCCTCAAAGCTTCAAACACACACACACAAACATATTTCAATACAATGAAACACAAACCTTTGTTGAGTGTGTACATCAATGTGAGAACACACAGCAGCACCTTCACCTCTCACAGTCCAGTCAGCAGCAGTGGTTCTGTCTATAAGAGGTGGTTCTGTCTATGAGAAGAGGTGGTTCTGTCTATGAGAAGAGGTGGTTCTGTCTATGAGAAGAGGTGGTTCTGTCTATGAGAAGAGGTGGTTCTGTCTATGAGCGGATCATCAGTGGTGGTTCTGAGAACGTCTGCTGACCAGCAGATCGGCAGTTTTCCGTCGTCGTGGCTCAGAGGGAGTAAAGCCCCAGAAAGTAGGTCAGCGTTTCCTCGATACTTCTGCACGTCGCTCCGACTCGTAAACTTGGTCCTCCCACGACGTCCCAGGGAACGATACGACTGAAGCATCTCAGATCCAGTGAAGGATGACAAGACGCAGGAAGAAAGGAAGATGTTTCACTCCAGCATATCAAGGGAGTTCTTTGTTTACCTGTGTGGGCTTATTACTCCGCAGAAATAACGCCGGGCCTGAGAAAGCGCTCTGAGAACTCGGGCTTTATTCTCGGCGTGCTGCTTCTTCCTTTCTACCGTTTGAAATGTGTAATTAATGCCAGCACAGTTTGTTTATACATTGGTTTATTTATCTGTGTTTCTGGTTTGTGTATCCGTTTTTATTCCCCCTGAGAGCTCTAGAGGTTTGAATAATTGAAGTGATTTGTATTCTCTTAAAGGCCCGGGGGAACGGCTGAGATTGAAAATACACAGGGCCTAAAGTTTATCTTCACCCGCCTCCTTAAACACCCCTTTAACTGTTCAAATATCTCTTATGAGTTTTTAATATGGAGGCAAACAGAGGGGAGACTAAAGGATTGTAACTGACATGTTTTTCAAGAGCCCGGATGATAAAAAGGAATAATAAACATTTGTTTCAAAAATAAATATACACTTTTTCCTTGAACCCTAAATATAGACACGTTTTGTTTTGAAGTGGTAAGCTGTGTATCGCCGGCTGCAGCGAAGGTAAAACGTTGGCACAGACAGTATTATTCAAATGGAGCTCGGAGCCTCGGCAGCGTGTTGAAAGGTTAAACAGCACTTTAAACGTAGGCTGTCCAAATGCTAAAAGCACAAAAATATTGCTCGCTGCTGCGCGCGACATGAAAGCAGAGAAACAGACGAGCGCGCCCACACAAACAGGCTGCGAGGCGAGAAGCGCCGAGTTCACACGGCGACGGTCACCGACGGAGGTAATCTCACTGCAGCTCCTGTTGGAAAGACAGATGGCCACTTCAGAGAGGTCGCACGGATCCGGAGCATCTTCACCACTTCCACCCAATGAGTCCTCGGACCGTTTGTTCGAGAAGAAACCGATATTGAAAGTACGACACTGGACTTTCCAAAGGAGGAAAGGATGCGTCTGAACAGTCGGTTTTCATCTCAGTCTTTGGGCTGGACGGCCCACTTAACCTCCTGGGAGGAGACCAGCTCTGTAGGTCCCAACAGATCTTGGAGCTCAACCCGAGGCTCCTTTCACACCTGCTACTCTGTTCTGGACCGAACACGGTTGTGTGAAACCAGCGCTGCTACTTTTGTTCTTGTGACAATAAAAACCACCAACATGTTTCCTGATGTCATTGAAGTGTACTTTCACTGCTCTCTGTCCCGTCTGAACCACGGACTGGATATAAAACACAGACTGGATATAAAACTACAGACTAGATATAAAACACAGACTGGATATAAAACATAGACTGGATATAAAACTACAGACTAGATATAAAACAGACTGGATATAAAACTACAGACTAGATATAAAACAGACTGGATATAAAACTACAGACTGGATATAAAACAGATAAAACAGACTGGATATAAAACAGACTGGATATAAAACAGACTGGATATAAAACTACAGACTGGATATAAAACGACAGACTGGATATAAAACTACAGACTGGCTATAAAACGACAGACTGGATATAAAAGAGTTCGTAGCTTCAGGTCTGTAAAATGGTTCTGATCCAGAAGTGTCTTCAGCTGCAATACCAGCGAGTGCCACTAGAGGTCGGCTCCAAAAAGCCTCCGGCTCCATAGACTCCCATTCAACTTCTCTCATCAAATCCAAAGTGAATCAAATGTGTCCATCAGTTATCTCGGTGTTGTTAGCTAAAGTCACTCCTTCTTCTTAGTTTTCTGGAGGTCCATCTGAAAATAATCCCTCATTCATTAGAAAAGAAGATTCAAGAAGACCTGTTTTTGGGGGCGTGTCTGTTTGATTGACAGGCCTGCGGTGCAGTCAGGTTACAGCTATCGGTGGGCGGGACGTAGTATCGTCAGGTTTCCAATCAGATCGGTCAGATCCACCGCTGGCTCCTCCCCCAGCTCGTCCAAATATGGTCACTTCCTGCTACCAAACCGCTCCGAACTAACAAAGATGGTGACGGACAGAATCTGAACTGGAGGATTCATAACGTTCACAAATCAACGATGACATCACTGATGGATGATGACATCACTGATGGTTCTGATTGGGTGTTACTGTAGGCGTCTCCTTCCAGTCCCCGCCCATGTGTCTTCTCCTCGCTGGAGCTGGTGTGTAAGTTAAATAGGCAATGTTGTGCAACGTACTCTGCTTGCAGACATTCAGTCACCAGCTGTCTCTCACCAGAAAGGATGAAGCCATAAAGCTGCGTTCACAAAAAGCTCTTTTAAAAAAGGTGTCGTCAGCAAGTCTCAGTTGAGCTCCTGTCAGCGACAGTATGTCCAAATAGAGCAGTTAGTTTACAACATCAAACGTCATACAACTCATGTTTCAGATCCGTAGTTTCGGCCTCCAAACATTTACATGCTGTGTTCGCTGCTCCTGTAAACTGAAGGTGAATATTTCCTTCACAGCTGCTCAACTTTAAAAGACCTTCCGAAAACATGTTTTAAAAAGCAACATGAAGTGTTTGTTTTCTTTAAATAATAGTTTTATTTTGTGTGCAGCTTTTTTACTGATGATTTTGCCTCTCTTTTCCTCTTTCTGTATATCTTATTAATAGTAAAATAAAAAGTTTAAGGCAAACTGAAAGTATTTTCTAATCTGTAATAATGGTGTTTTTGCAGTTTGTTTGCTTGACAGGATGACGTTCTCTGAAGAAATGAGATTAATGTTTTTGTCTTCCCGATCTTGTTTTGTTCGTGTTCACTAATGAAGACGTCTGGAAGCTCCAGGTATGGAGAAGAAGAAGACTGCCATGTTGACTCGTTTCCCATGGTTACCGTCCCTCCCACCCAACAGGAACAGTGTGATTGGTACTGGTGGCATTTTGCCTCCTCGCTGCACAAACTGCTGTGTCATCGCTTGACGGTGTGTGAGAGAAGTGATGAGTCATCCTTAAGAGCTTCTCCACAGTGACTGCTTCTGCAGGTGGGACATATCTGTCAGGAGTCCTGTTTTCCTCTGTTTTACCCCCGATCTCCTCTCCTCCTGTGTCCCCTCAGTCCCCTGTCTGCTTGTTCTGTCCTCCTCTCCTCCTGTGTCCTCAGTCCCCTGTCTGCTTGTCCTGTGTCCTCCTCTCCTCTCCTCCTGTGTCCCCTCAGTCCCCTGTCTGCTTGTCCTGTGTCCTCCTCTCCTCCTGTGTCCCCTCAGTCCCCTGTCTGCTTGTTCTGTCCTCCTCTCCTCCTGTGTCCTCAGTCCCCTGTCTGCTTGTCCTGTGTCCTCCTCTCCTCTCCTCCTGTGTCCCCTCAGTCCCCTGTCTGCTTGTTCTGTCCTCCTCTCCTCCTGTGTCCTCAGTCCCCTGTCTGCTTGTCCTGTGTCCTCCTCTCCTCTCCTCCTGTGTCCCCTCTGTCCCCTGTCTGCTTGTCCTGTGTCCTCCTCTCCTCTCCTCCTGTGTCCCCTCAGTCCCCTGTCTGCTTGTTCTGTCCTCCTCTCCTCCTGTGTCCTCAGTCCCCTGTCTGCTTGTCCTGTGTCCTCCTCTCCTCTCCTCCTGTGTCCCCTCAGTCCCCTGTCTGCTTGTTCTGTCCTCCTCTCCTCCTGTGTCCTCAGTCCCCTGTCTGCTTGTCCTGTGTCCTCCTCTCCTCTCCTCCTGTGTCCCCTCTGTCTGCTTGTCCTGTGTCCTCCTCTCCTCCTGTGTCCCCTCTGTCCCCTGTCTGCTTGTTCTGTGTCCTCCTCTCCTCACCTCCCGTGGCCACGCCCCTCACCGGTCCCAGCAGCTGCAGCCATTCACCCCGGATCACCACCTGCAGGTGTGCTGCATCTCCCTGATCACCTCCCCGGAATATATGCACCCTGTCCCTGCGCTCCTCTGGTGGTCGGTTCATTAGTTAGTCACCCGTCCGTCCTCCGTCCGTCCTGTTCCTCCGGCTCCTGTTCCACCTGCAGAGCTCCCTGTCGGAGTCACCAGTCGGTGGAGTTGCCCTCCCGACTGGAAGCAAGTGGACGCTGTAGGTGTCACCTTTTGGTTTGTTTGTTTGTTTTTGGTTATTGAAATAAAGACTGTATTTTGGAACTAAAACCCGAGTCTGTGAGCCTGCATTTGGCTCCTGGTAAAACTCCACCACTCAACAATATCGTGACGATGTGTCGCCAATGTAATAACAAATAATACTGTTGTTATTTAATCCCAGATTAACATTATTGATAAACAATTTTAATTTATTTTTGGAAACAATATACTGCAATTACGTGCTATTTTTTTTTTTTTTAATTTTACCGTTTATGAATTCTTCTTTGTTATTGTCATTCTGTATCATACTGAGGAGCTCCAGATATTTTACATCTGTCCAAGGCCAGATATGATATATGCTACAATGCCTATAAAAAGTATTCACCCCCCTTGGATGTTTCACCCTTTTGTTGCTTTTATACATGAAATCATGGTCAATATAATTTGGCTTTTTTAACAAGAATGTGCAAAGAAAAACACTCAAAGTGAAAACATATTTTTACAAAATAATGGCAATTAATTAAAACTATATAAGGTAAAGTAAATGATATCATACATATTCAGCCCCTTCAGTCAGTATTTAGTAGATGCACCTTTGGCTGCGGTCACAGCACTGAGTCTGTGTGGATTTGTCTCAATCAGGCCGCCACATCTGGACTCTGACATTTTCCTCCATTCTTCCTTGTAGAACAGCTGAAGCTCCGTCAGGTTGCTCGGGGATCGGCCGTGAACAGCTCTTTTCAAGTCCAGACACAAATTCTCGACTGGATTGAGATCTGGGCTTTGACTTGGCCGCTCCAGAACATTCACCTCGTTGTCTTTGAACCATTTCTGTGTATCTTTTTTTTTTTGGATTTTATACACTTTATTAATCCCCGAGGGGAAATGTCTTCACTACAGCAGGGGGGCTCTCAGGGGGGGGGGGATGCTGCAGCAGGCTGCCACTAGCGCGGCGCCAGGTAACCTGACCTGAGGTGCATGTTTTTGGATGATGGGAGGAAGCCGGAGAACCCGGAGAGAACCCACGCAAGCACAGGGAGAACATGCAAACTCCGCACAGAAAGGCCCAGGACCGGATTCGAACCCGGAACCTTTTTTTTGCTGTGAGGTGACGGTGCTAACCACTGCACCACCGTGCCGCCCTAACAGCCGTGCTGGATGTTTGGAGTCGTTGTCTCGCTGGAAAATAAATCTTCTTCCATGTCATAGTTCTCTTGCAGACTGAGTCAGATTATCCTCCAGGATTTGGCGATATTTTTCTGCATTCATGTTCCCCTCTACCTTTACAAGCCTTAAGGGCCTGCTGCTGAGAAGCCTCCCCAGAGCATGATGCTGCCACCACCATGCTTCACGGTGGAGATGGTGTTTGTGGAGATGTGCAGTGTTTGGTGTTCACCAAACATAGCGTCTAGTCTGATGAGACAAAAAGCTCCGTTTTTGTCTCATCAGACTAACGAACCTTCTTCAACTGACCTTGGAGTCTCCCACATGCCTTTGGGTGAATTCCAGGCCAGATTTCATGAGCTCTTTTCAACAGTGGCTTCCTCTTTTCCATCTCCCATACAGCTTCGACTGGTGAAGAACCCGGGCAACAGTTGTTGTATGTCCAGTCTGTCCCATCTGAGCCACTGAAGCTTTCACCTCCTCCAGAGTGGTTGTAGGTGTCTTGGTGTTCTCCCTCACCGGTCTTCTTCTCTCCCGGTCACTCAGTTTGTGAGGACGGCAGCTCTAGGTAGATTTAAACAAGAGCCATACTCCTTCCATGTCTTAATGATGGATTTAAATGAACTCTGTGGGCTGTCCAGTGAGTTGGAAATCTTTTTGTAGTCATCTCCCAACTTATACTTTTCAATGATCTTTTCTCTGAGTTGCTTGGAGTGTTCTTTTGTCTTCATGTTGCAGTTGTAGCATGAATACTGATGAACCAGAGACTGGACCTCCCAGACAGGTGTTTTTATACTACAATCACTGGACACACATCATCTGCACTCAGGTGATCTCCATTTCACTAACTGTGACACTGCTGGCATCAACTCGCTGGACCTCTGTTGAATTAGGTCAGTCACTTTAAAGGGGGTGAATATTTATGCAAACACTTATTTTACACTATATATATTTAATTAATTGACATTAGTTTCTAAAAATCTGTTTTCACTTTGACATGAAAGAAGCTTCTTTTTTTTTTTTTTTACAAATTCTTGTCACAAAAGCCAAATTATATTGACCATGATTTCACATATAAAAGCAACAAAAGGGTGAAACATCCAAGGGGGGTGAATACATTTTATAGGCATTGTATGTATATATAATATATAAAAACTGTGTCAGAGTCCAAAATAAACTCAAACCAGATGACTTGATCCACTGCTGAGGTTCAAAGGTCAATGTGACCTCATAAAAACACATCTGTGGCCATAAATAATTAGAACAAAACCGCTGAATATGATAAAAGGGTGATGTGATGACATTTTATATCTAGCAGGTCAAAGGTGAATTTCACTGAGACACCACAAAGTGTTTGTCTGTCAGTCAGCGTTCATGGAGCGTTGAATGTTCATTGTTTATAAAAGACAATTTTGCACATTGTTATTTATATGATGTTGTACTTTGAACTGTTTCAATAAAAAAACAAAAATCAGCGTTGTTGTCTTTCATATATGACATGAGTCATCATATGATCCTGGACAAACATGGATGTCAGCTGACATACAGCTGGTTGGTGGAGTCACACAGTCATGACGCAGTAATTCTAGTTTAGATCTTCACAATGTGGTTTTGTTGTTCTGTGACAGTCATGAACTTTAAATATTTATAATCATGAAATACTAAACTGCACATTTTACCACTGATTTATTTTCATTTAAATTAATTCACTTGAATTCACAGCTATGACAACACAACATAACGCCTTGTGAATTCATGGCAATACAGAGGACAGACAGAGCGTCCCCAACATCTCTGAGTCCTCAGAGAGGTGGACGTCCTCCTCAGATGTTTCCCTCTGAGAGACTCATGTAGCACATTTTGGTCGGAATAAAAAGGCAGAACTACCACCACCGAGACCGGGGGAGGGAATTACCCCCCACCCTTCCCCAACACCACCACCACCACCACCCCAATTATCCTACCCACAATTCATAATCTAATGGCACACATGAAAGTGTTACAGCACCATGATTTCCACCGACTCTGACGGCTGCTGCTTCTTTTTTAGATCCTGTCTGTCCTGTTTTAACTGTCACGGAAAAAAACTGTGCTGAATAGTCAGCCAGCATATATATATATATATATATATATATATATATATATATATATATATATATATATATATATAGTAATGCAGTTTAATTACATTTACTCCAGTAATGCACAAATTTTAGCCTATCTTAAGCCACTTTATTCTTTCCCATAAAAATGTCCCGCAACATTTGTATCTCATTAATCTACAAAATGAAGATTTTTGCGTGCACAATACATAAATACAATTCTGACAGAAAACGAGGATGTGTGTTGCATGTGGTTCACCTTTCTCTCTTTGGTTCCTGTCTACCGCTATGTGTTTCTATCTAGTAATAAAATACTATATATACATACTGTATGTATACAAGTAAAGCTGAAAGTTACAGAACATAATCAGCGATTCTTTAATTTTCCATTTATTTTCCTTGTAAAAATACCCAAGTTTTATAATTCCAGCTTGTTAAGTGTGTCGCCCAAAATGTCTAAGAATTGTCATACTCTAGTAGGTCGTCGAAAATGTCCAAAAAAATTTCATGTTATAGTATGTCATCCAAAATTTAAAAAGAAATCTCATATTAAAGTATCTTATTCAAAAGTATGTCATCCAAAATATGAAAAAAAATACTTCTTTTTTTGACTACATATATAGTATGTCACCATAGTAAGACATACGCGTATGCCTATTTTTTGAGTTTCCTTTGGCCTGGGATCAAACCCAGAACCCACTGACTGTAAGGTAATAGTGCTAACCACTGAACCACTGTACTGCTCCAAGAATGTAAATGGTTTTTTTCAATTTTTTAAAGACATACCATCGTATGAGATGTTTTTCATGTTCATTTTCAAATTATAATATTACTTTTTTTTTTTTTTTTTTAAATACAATACTATAGTCGGACTGTTTTTTTTGTTGTTTTTTTCATATTTTGGATGACAATAGTATGAATGTTTTTTCATAATTTCCCTTGGCCCAGGATCAAACCCTGAACCCATTGAATGTAAGGCGGCCATGCTAACTACTGTCCTGCTCCAAGAGTATAACTGTTTTATTTTGTTCAAACAATCAAAAAAATGTCAAACTATAGTATGTCATTCAAAATGTCCAAAAACTGGAAATCCACAACATTTTTGAATGACATTTTGAACTTGTCAGTAGCTTAGTAGTAGGTTAGCCACCTGAGATAAAAGTCAATGAAGGGAAAATTGTACAGTTGTAACAGTCAGCTGAGATCTCGGTTATTATTGCCTCTTCATCAAAGCTGTTACCTCTTCAGGTATCTGTTACTTAAGGTCTGAAAAAAGACTCATGTTCAGCTGCCGTGCTGCTTTCTCTGCTTATTAGGAGACATAGCCGTTCACCTTCTGTTTCCTTCTACTGACAGACCAACACCCCCACAGACAGTACGAGCTACCTCGCTAAGGAGGGAGCATGGGTGCAACCAAGTGTACAACTGGGAGGGATAGTTACACAATTAGGTTTTCCTGAAGAACAGGAAATAAATTGAAAATAAATGTCAAATAACAAGAGACAGAACCTTTGACGGTGCTCATAAAAGGACTAATTATTTAGAATATATTTAACATATTTTCTACTCCATACTGCAGGGACAGATTGGTATTTTCTCAGTATTGGGGGAGATACAATAGTTGTTACAAATGTTTGTGTATTCCTGCAGTTATACTGTCAAAAGAAAACAAAATTGTGATAAAACTTTACAAATTGCATCACTATTTTTGAGAAAATATTTGTAATCAAAGCAATCACAAAACAACAACAAAAATCATGGCGGGATCATACACAGTGCGGTGTTTTAACTTGTACTGTTATATTTGTACAGCATAGTATCAGTACTTTTATTTAAGTCAAGGATCTCAATATCACAGAAATACCTTTTATCAATGTGATTTAGATAGGAACTCAGTTTAGTGTTTGGAGGTAATTATTATATGCACACACACTCCACTTTCAGACAAATGACACACACACACACACACACACACACACACACACACACACACACACACACACACACACACACACACACACACACACACACACACACACACACACACACACACACACACACACACACACACACACAGGCTTGAATGATAGTTCTACCTGCAGTGCAGCTTTTATTGAGCAATGCGGTTTCAGTTAATCTGATTTCTATTGATGAGCACTCTGTCTCAGAGAGTAATAAAGAAACACCACAGATGGTGTTGACTAACTCTGCTGCTGCTGATGTGGTGTATTCCTGTGTTGTGTGTTTGTGTGCACACTTGCGAGCCCCGATCTTTCACAGACTTCCACCTTGCAGCCGTGTTTGATTTGCCTCAGTGTTCGGTTTTCCAGCAGCAGCGGGGGAGCGACAGGCACCTTCCACCACTTTAAATCTTTAAACGTATTTACAGCTGTGTTAAGACCTTGAGCTCCCCAATCATTACAGTGGTGGATCTATTGTGTCTGACCCGAGGAGGTTCAGCACCACCTGCAGCTCCTCTGAGGCCTTTTAACCACAGTGAAACGTGAAGACACAACATTACACAACAAAGATAGGTTTGGACTGAGTGTAGACATGCATTATTACAATAACATTTATTTCCATTCAATTCTGAAAGGACTTTGCTTCATTCCAGTCCCAGCTGTCACTATTTCATTTTTTCCATGATTGGTTTACTTTTTCCTCTCACAGCAGTTTTGTAGGGAGACCAGGAAGGGGGACCCACAGACATGGGCACAGGGAGCCTTGAATCTGTGCAGCTCAATGAAATCTGAAAACTATCCAGGAACTCTGCAGCAACACGTATCACAGGTCAGGGGTCCTCCAACAGGACGAGTCAAAACACACAGCTGAAAGCAGCCAGAATGGATCAGAACCAAACATTGGACTGTTCAGAAGTGGTCTTCTATGAGTCCTGATCTGAATCTTACACGGGTCTAGTAATGAGAACCCGGTGCTGCCACTAAACCACAACTACCTCTCAGCCATTGCATCTCGCTAATGAGGTCTTCATTACGTGAGTTGCCAAGTATTCTCGAGAAGATGAATAATTGTGAGGTTTAGTTCACCCCTGCACAGAAAACATAAATTAAGGAGCAGGTACAAAAAAAATATAATGAAAGGAAATCTAGTGATGCAACATTTTGAAGACATTAATGGCCAAAGTGTTGCACCATCACGGTCTTTGAAGCCATAATATTCAGCATGTGGACTAATTCTTCTTTTCTTTAATTACCCCTGACCTTTCCAGGTCACATTTCCACTCACACAATAAAACTTTCAAATCTAACAGGCAGACAGCCGTGAAATTTGCCGAGCACATTTTCTGATCAATTTAGCTGGAGCTTTTAGAGAGAACAAAACAACAGTGCAGCATTTAAATGTTTTTCAGCAGACGCAACAAATGAAACATTCATTTCCTGTCGAGATCTGCTCTGCACGGTACATGCAAGACATGAAAAAGCCTCTGTCGGAGGCCAAGAGAAAGACTGAGTGAGAAGTGTAGAATTAATTTTCAAGGCACCAAATCATTAGCAGCAGGCTGTTCTTCATGAATTAATAAACACAACAACGTGTTGCTGTTAACATTCAATTACAAACTAGGTCAATAGCGCATCCCAAATAATTAGACCTGCACATTGATAGATTATTTAAAATTTTGCAAGATTTAATCGAGCACTTTGGTATGTCAGACACAATCAAATGGATTTGAAGAGGAAAACGTCCCAAACTTTATTTTCACTTGGAAGGTTGACAGAGCAGGTCAGGTAGTTAAATATAAAAAAAAAACAGGCAGGGTTCAGATTTATCACATCGTACTTCTGTTGGAAAGGTTTGTTTTGTTTTGTCGTTTTTAATGGATAATTCATTTCAGGCTTCAAGCAGCTACAACACAGGTTATTTCAAGGCACTTAACAGTAAAGTCCTTACAAAAAAGTCAACTATTCTACGATTCACAAGTGAGCTAGTAGGAAAGGCAGGGGAAATGTCCTTTTAACAGGAGGAAACCTCAAACAGAAGGAAGGAAAAACTCTCTTTTAACAGAAAAAACCTCCAACAGAAGGAAGGAAAAACTCTTTTAACAGAAGAAACCTCCAACAGAAGGAAAAACTCTCTTTTAACAGAAAGAAACCTCCAAGAGAACCAGGCTCAGCAGTAGGCCGTGTTGTGTTGAGGGGAGATCACAGCTCCACTGATGTGTAGTTATACTGAAGCAGTTTCAGAGGATACAGTTCAGGTATAGAGTCAGACGGTCTTTCATTGGACATGCTTCAGAAATCCCTACGACCCTCCAAAACAGGAGAAGTAGGTACAGAGAATATGTTTTAACTAAGACTGATCACATTGTGTGTTTTTATGATTATTTTTTAGATTGCAGGATCAGAAAGTTCAAGACTGCACATATAACAACCAAAAACGTATTTAAATCTGGCCTCCATCGCCTTCAAAGAAGTTCAGCCCATAAAGAACACCTGCTTCACCAGCTGACCTGAAGCCAACACCAACCTCTGACTGTTCTGGTTCCCCGCTGAGACCCAGACTTCAGCTCCACAAAACATCTGTGCAGAAGCCTAAAGATGGCAGATGTTCACAAATCTGATGGAGCTTGAGAGGATCTGCCAAGAAAAAAGGGATGACTGCCTAAATCCAAGAGTCCAAAGCTGTTGAGTTTTATTTTAGGATACTCTAAGTAATCGCTTGTACAAAGTAGAAATATGAGTGTGAATACTTTGTTAAATGACAGTGTTAAGTTGTTTTCAGGATTTCTTGCAGTACTTCTTCAGGTCTGAATCAGCTGTCCCTCCATGTTTGGTTGCTCGCATCGTTCTTCATTGTGATCTCTGTTCGTCCACCTGAGCCGGCCTGCACCACTATGGAGCCACATCCCGAATTAAAATGCGACCTGTGTCGGCCATTTTGAGAAGGTTGCCAAGGATGTTTGGCCATTTTGAAAAGGTCAGAAGTTTGTGTTTCAGAATATGTGAATTGTCCCTTCTCATGGAAACTCTTGTTGACCTTGAGCCGGGTTTACAGTTTACAATATTGAAACCTGCATGAAGATTGCTTTAGATCCTTTCACTGTGTGGCCGAGTGATCTAGACCAGCATGTTCAAGACTAACAGGACTAAAAACTAATTTTCTTTCTGGTCACTTCAGTGAACGACTCTTGAATGAACCTTTTCAACAAACTGATTCTTGTGATTCCAGACAGAGAGACTGATATGAGTTCTAGATTCTCTCATTGACTGTACAAACAAGTGGACTCTGTTTTCAGCTTCCAGGTCTGGAAAAGGAAGCCCATGCAGAAATGCTTTAAGCTGCAATACCACTGCAGGCCACTAGGGGTTGGCTCCAAAAATACTCAATAGACTCCCATTCAACTTCTCTCATGAAGGACAAAGTGAAGAAATATTTTCTATAATAGTGTCATTCGCTTAAAATCAGTCCTTCTTAGTTTTCTGGTGGTCCATCTGAAAAAAATCTCTTTGTTGGACAGCGTTTTTATTTGATCTTTTTATACGTTTTTTTCAATGCCAATTCGTGTTTCAGAGCCACGACAAGTGTTTGAATGCAGATGATTCCTTTTTTCCTGTTTTTCAATGTCAAATCTTATTTTCATTTCCAAACTTTAATGTCATAAAAATCTTTCTATTATGTTCTGTTATTGGGAGCAACAATAACTCCCTCGGCTGTTATTAATAAAAACAATCGTGCTCTCGTCTTTGTTGAGTTTTCTGTGAATATTATTTTGCGGTGATAAGAGTTGATTTAAATTCCCATTCATGTTGGTGACAGCTAGTGTTGTTACGTTTGCTTATTGTCCCTTGTGATTGTTAACAAACACGGATTTGTCTTTTTTTCACATTACTAACATCACATTATTCGTATACTTTGAACATTTCAGAAACTACAAATCTCTTAAAGCCTGCTGACATTCACCGACGACAGGATGCAGGAAGTTCAACAGTCACGTACATGTGCAGATAGACAACAAAGAAACCGAATAAAAACTTGAATTTGTCATAACTAATTGTTAAATAGCAGATACAATTCTAAAATACAAAACAGAAGAGAAAGATCAGTCTGTTTTTTTTCTGCTTACATGGTGATGCAGCCGTGCAGTGGTTGTGTTTGATGCCTGGTGGCCCAAATGGAGGGACGGTGCCCAGTCTGGGCCCGTCTCCATCATCTCATATGCAGGTTGACCTGCAGTGACATGAAAACGTTTTTTCTAGCTAGCTGCATTACATCAGACGATTGCATGACATTTCTGGACACACAGCCGGCTGCTCTTCCTGTGTTTGGCAGCTGTGCTGATTTTAGCCAGGATTATGTATTTAACTTCTCATATTTCTCATATTTTAGTTTCATCTGCTGTCAGTACACTTGTCCATGTTTGTGATTGCTTAGATGCTGCAAATCCCAAACCTTTTATGTGAACCTGCTCAGAACTGGACTGAGAAACCCTGAGTGGACTTAGAGATGATAACCACCTTAGTGTGACCCAGAATTATTAAAGGGCCATTCTGCCCATTGATTCAGTGTTTCTAATAGTTTTCTGACAACAGAGGGATGAAGTTTACTCAATCAAAACCATCAGTGATGTCATCACCCATCAGTGATGTCATCAACCATCAGTGATGTCATCGTTGGTTTGTGAACGTTATGAATCCTCCAGTTCAGATTCTGTCCGTCACCATCTTGCTAGTTTGGAGCGGTTCGGAGCAGGAAGTGACCATATTTGGACGAGCTGGGGGAGGAGCCAGAGGTGGATCTGACCGATCTGATTGGAAACCTGACGATACTACGTCCCGCCCACCGATAGCTGTAACCTGACTGCACCACAGGCCTGTCAATCAAACAGACACGCCCCCAAAAACAGGTATTTTTAAATCTTATTTTCTATTTTCTGTTTTATATCCAGTCTGTGTTTTATATCCAGTCTGTGTATTATCTCCAGTCTATGTTTTACATCCAGTCTGTAGTTTTATATCCAGTCTATGTTTTAAATCCAGTCTGTCTTTTATCTATGTTTTATATCCAGTCTATGTTTTATATCCAGTCTGTGTTTTATTTCCAGTCTGTGTTTTATATCCAGTCTATGTTTTATATCCAGTCTATGTTTTATATCCAGTCTATGTTTTATATCCAGTCTGTGTTTTATATCCAGTCTATGTTTTATATCCAGTCTGTGTTTTATATCCAGTCTGTGTTTTACATCCAGTCTGTAGTTTTATATCTAGTCTGTGTTTTATATCCAGTCTGTGTTTTATATCCAGTCTGTGTTTTAAATCCAGTCTGTCTTTTATCTATGTTTTATATTCAGTCTATATTTTATATCCAGTCTGTGTTTTTTTTTTTATCCAGTTCATGTTTTATATCCAGTCTGTGTTTTATATCCAGTCTGTATTTTATATCCTGTCTGTCTTTTATCTGTGTTTTATATTCAGTGTATGTTTTATATTCAGTCTATGCTTTATATCCAGTCTGTGTTTTATATCCAGTCTGTGTTTTACATCCAGTCTGTAGTTTTATATCCAGTCTATGTTTTATATCCAGTCTATGTTTTACATCCAGTCTATGTTTTGTATGCAGTCTGTGTTTTATATCCAGCCTGAGTTTTATATCCAGTCTGTGTTTTATATCCAGTCTGTGTTTTATATCCAGTCTGTAGTTTTATATCCAGTCTATGTTTTACATCCAGTCTATGTTTTGTATCCAGTCTATGTTTTATATCCAGTCTGTGTTTTATATCCAGTCTGTGTTTTACATCCAGTCTGTAGTTTTATATCCAGTCTATATTTTATATCCAGTCTATGTTTTACATCCAGTCTATGTTTTGTATCCAGTCTGTGTTTTATATCAAGCCTGAGTTTTATATCCAGTCTGTGTTTTACATCCAGTCTGTAGTTTTATATCCAGTCTATGTTTTATATCCAGTCTATGTTTTAAATCCAGTCTGTCTTTTATCTATGTTTTATATCCAGTCTATGTTTTATATCCAGTCTGTGTTTTATTTCCAGTCTGTGTTTTATATCCAGTCTATGTTTTATATCCAGTCTATGTTTTATATCCAGTCTATGTTTTATATCCAGTCTGTGTTTTATATCCAGTCTATGTTTTATATCCAGTCTGTGTTTTATATCCAGTCTGTGTTTTACATCCAGTCTGTAGTTTTATATCTAGTCTGTGTTTTATATCCAGTCTGTGTTTTATATCCAGTCTGTGTTTTAAATCCAGTCTGTCTTTTATCTATGTTTTATATTCAGTCTATATTTTATATCCAGTCTGTGTTTTTTTTTTTCATCCAGTTCATGTTTTATATCCAGTCTGTGTTTTATATCCAGTCTGTATTTTATATCCTGTCTGTCTTTTATCTGTGTTTTATATTCAGTGTATGTTTTATATTCAGTCTATGCTTTATATCCAGTCTGTGTTTTATATCCAGTCTGTGTTTTACATCCAGTCTGTAGTTTTATATCCAGTCTATGTTTTATATCCAGTCTATGTTTTACATCCAGTCTATGTTTTGTATGCAGTCTGTGTTTTATATCCAGCCTGAGTTTTATATCCAGTCTGTGTTTTATATCCAGTCTGTGTTTTATATCCAGTCTGTAGTTTTATATCCAGTCTATGTTTTACATCCAGTCTATGTTTTGTATCCAGTCTATGTTTTATATCCAGTCTGTGTTTTATATCCAGTCTGTGTTTTACATCCAGTCTGTAGTTTTATATCCAGTCTATATTTTATATCCAGTCTATGTTTTACATCCAGTCTATGTTTTGTATCCAGTCTGTGTTTTATATCCAGCCTGAGTTTTATATCCAGTCTGTGTTTTACATCCAGTCTATGTTTTGTATCCAGTCTATGTTTTACATCCAGTCTATGTTTTGTATCCAGTCTATGTTTTGTATCCAGTCTGTGTTTTATATCCAGTCTGTGTTTTATATCCAGTCTATGTTTTACATCCAGTCTATGTTTTGTATCCAGTCTATGTTTTATATCCAGTCTGTGTTTTATATCCAGTCTATGTTTTATATCCAGTCTGTGTTTTATATCCAGTCTATGTTTTACATCCAGTCTATGTTTTGTATCCAGTCTATGTTTTATATCCAGTCTGTTTTACATCCAGTCTATGTTTTATATCCAGTCTATGTTTTATATCCAGTCTTTGTTTTATATCCAGTCTATGTTTTGTATCCAGTCTGTGTTTTATATCCAGTCTATGTTTTACATCCAGTCTATGTTTTATATCCAGTCTTTGTTTTATATCCAGTCTATGTTTTATATCCAGTCTGTGTTTTATATCCAGTCTGTGTTTTATATCCAGTCTATGTTTTACATCCAGTCTATGTTTTGTATCCAGTCTATGTTTTATATCCAGCCTGTATTTTATATCTATTCTGTGTTTTACATCCAGTCTGT